>NC_036856.1:20940320-21217322 GCF_002910315.2 Salvelinus sp. IW2-2015
GCCAATTAGCAATGTCACGGACTGGAATATATATGTATATGTATATGTATATCATCAATCTACACACAATACCCAGTAATGACAAAGGGAAAATAGTTTTTAAGAAATGTGTTTGCACATTTAGAAGAACAAAAACAGAAATGCCTATTTACATAAGTATTCAGACCCTTTTCTATGAGGTCAGGTGCATCCTGTTTCCGTTGATCAATACTTGAGATGTGTTCTACAACTTGATTGGAGTCCACCTGTTGGTAAAATTCAATTGATTGGACATGATTTGGAAAGGCACATACCTGTCTATATAGGGTCCCACAGTTGACAGTGCATGTCAGAGCAAAAAAAGTAATGAGGTCGAAGGAATTGTCCATAGAGATCCGACACAGGATACCAAAATATTTCTGCAGCATTGAAGATCCCCAAGAACACAGTGGCTTCCATCATTCATAAATGGAAGAAGTTTGGAAATAACAAGACTCTTCCTGGGCTGGCCACCCAGCCAAACAGAGCAAGTCGGGGGAGAAGGGCCTTGGTCGAGAGGTGGACCAAGAACCCGATGGTCACTCTGGCAAAGCTCAAGAGTTCCTCTGTGGAGATAGGAAAGCTTCCAGAAGGACAACCATCTCTGCAGAACTCCACTAACCAGGCCTTAGGTAGAGAGTGGCCAGACGGAAACCACTCGTCAGTAAAAGGCACATAACAGCCCGCTTGGAGTTTGCCAAAATCCCCCTAAAGGACTCTCAGACCATGAGAAACAAGATTCTCTGGTCTGATGAAACCAATGGTCTGATGAAACCAACTATTTGGCCTGAATGCCAAGCGTCACGTCTGGAGGAAAACTCGCATACCATCCCTCACTGCAGAGCATCGTCCACTACTGGCCTGAGTGTCGTGCTCCGGTACAAGTTGGCGCATCATGCTGTGTGGAATGTTTTTTCAGACGGAGGGACTGTGGAGGACTATCAGGATTGAAGGAAGATAAGGAAGCAAAGTACAGAGAGATCCTATGAAATACCTGCCCAGAACGTTCAGAATGTTTAGGGTGAAGGTCACCTTTACAGGAACAACGACCCTAAGCACACAGCCAGACAAAGCAGGAGTGGCTTTCTGGGCCAAGGTCTTAGAAGTAATGTCCTTTCAGTAGACCCAGCCAGATCCCGGACTTGATCCCGATCTGGAACATCTGCTGGAGAAAGGACCTGAAAAAGAGCGTGCGAGCGACGATCCACATCCAACCTGACAGAGGTGCAGAGTTCTGCAGAGAAGAATGGGAGAAACTCTCCTAATACAGGGTATGCCACAAGTTGTAGTGTCTAACCAATAAGACGTTGAGTCTGTATATGCTGCCCCCCCCCCAAATGTGATTCAAAACACAAGTACTGAGTAAAGGGTCTGAATATTATGTAAATGTTGATATTCCAGGTTTTTATTATAATAAATTACAAACATTTCTAAAAACCTTTTCCACTTTGTCATTTCGCGTTGTTCATTTCTCAGTTCTCGCTCCCAGCTTTGAGGCACGCTGTAAATCTATCTGGTATCTTGTAAATTGTTTGTTGATTGCAGTAGTTTGGGTGGTGTTAGGAGCTCCAGGTTTTCCTGTCATTCCGGATTACACATTTGGGAACACACAGTTTGTCCTTCAAACCTTTAATGAGTATGTAATGTATAATGTATTGTAATCCCAATTGCCTTGCTGTGAACATATCAAAAATACTTTTTAAAGGAGACGTAAAACAATTTAAGTTTGAGGGATAAATCTCATCAGGAAATATTAATCATTATTAATATGGGTTAATGCGGGGACATCCGGTACTAGATGAGGTAGCCTGATGCAGAACCCACTGTAGAGTAAGAGCAGGCTAGAGGAACCAATGTAAATTCTCTCGTTGAAAAAATGTCCCCTGTTACTTTCCTGGCGCTCTGGTGGCAGTATGTGGAGGCATTGGTCATGACGGTTGGCACTGTCCCTGTCTCAGCCCTGCTGGAGTCTGTGTGTGGTCAGGTCAGACTGTGTATCTGACAGTCTGTCAGTGCACACACAACCATGCATGCACACACTGGAGCGTCGTCTCTTGGACGCCAACAGGGCTCCGAGACAGCTTCTACCCCCAAGCCATAGGACTGCTAAATAGCCATAAGACAGCTAAATAGTTAATTAAATGGATACCCAGGCTATCTGAATTGACTCTATTTTGTACTGACTCTATGCACACTCACAAGACTATATATACACACTGTATGTACACTCCCTCACGCACACTAGACTGTCACTCACCACAAAACCCACACACATTCACATACACTATATATGAACACAAACACATAACACACACCACAAGCATACAGACACAACACATCCCCAAACACACACACACAACACACTTTCACACTCATAATAGGCTGCTGCTACTCTGTTCTTATTTACTCTTGTTATTATCTATCCTGATGCCTAGTCACTTTACTCTGCCTTAGCACATATACAGTGGGGCAAAAAAGTATTTAGTCAGCCACCAATTGTGCAAGTTCTCCCACTTAAAAGATAGAGAGAGGCCTGTAATTTTCATCATAGGTACACTTCAACTATGACAGACAAAATGAATTATTTCCACCATAATTTGCAAATAAATCAAGAAAATCCTACAATGTGATTTCTATGAATTTATTTGCAAAATTATGGTGAAAATAAGTATTTGGTCAATAACAAAAGTTTATCTCAATACTTTGTTATATACCCTTTGTTGGCAATGACAGAGGTCAACGTTTTCTGTAAGTCTTCACAAGGTTTCACACACTGTTGCTGGTATTTTGGCCCATTCCTCCATCAGATCTCCTCTAGATCAGTGATGTTTTTGGGGCTGTTGCTGGGCAACATGGACTTTCAACTCCCTCCAAAGATTTTCTATGGGGTTGAGATCTGGAGACTGGCTAGGCTACTCCAGACCTTGAAATGCTTCTTACGAAGCCACTCCTTCGTTGCCCGGGCGGGTGTTTGGGATCATTGTCATGCTGAAAGACCAGCCACGTTTCATCTTCAATGCCCTTGCTGATGGAAGGAGGTTTTCACTCAAAATCTCACGATACATGGCCCCATTCATTCTTCCTTTACACGGATCAGTCGTCCTGGTCCCTTTGCAGAAAAACAGCCCCAAAGCATGATGTTTCCACCCCCATGCTTCACAGTAGGTATGGTTTCTTTGGATGCAACTCAGCATTCTTTGTCCTCCAAACACGACGAGTTGAGTTTTTACCAAAAAGTTATATTTTGGTTTCATCTGACCATATGACATTCTCCAATCTTCTTCTGGATCATCCAAATGCTCTCTAGCAAACTTCAGACGGGCCTGGACATGTACTGGCTTAAGCAGGGGGACACGTCTGGCACTGCAGGATTTGATCCCTGGCGGCGTAGTGTGTTACTGATGGTAGGCTTTGTTACTTTGGTCCCAGCTCTCTGCAGGTCATTCACTAGGTCCCCCGTGTGGTTCTGGGATTTTGCTCACCGTTCTTGTGATCATTTTGACCCACGGGGTGAGATCTTGCGTGGAGCCCCAGATCAAGGGAGATTATCAGTGGTCTTGTATGTCTTCCATTTCCTAATAATTGCTCCCACAGTTGATTTCTTCAAACCAAGCTGCTTACCTATTGCAGATTCAGTCTTCCCAGCCTGGTGCAGGTCTACAATTTTGTTTCTGGTGTCCTTTGACGCTCTTTGTCTTGGCCAAGTGAGTTTGGAGTGTGACTGTTTGAGGTTGTGGACAGGTGTCTTTTATACTGATAACAAGTTCAAACAGGTGCCATTAATACAGGTAACGAGTGGAGGACAGAGGAGCCTCTTAAAGAAGAAGTTACAGGTCTGTGAGAGCCAGAAATCTTGCTTGTTTTGTAGGACCAAATACTTATTTTCCACCATAATTTGCAAATAAAATCATAAAAAATCCTACAATGTGATATTCTGGATTTTTTTTCTCATTTTGTCTGTCATAGTTGAAGTGTACCTATGATGAAAATTACAGGCCTCTCTTATCTTTTTAAGTGGGAGAACTTTCACAATTGTGGCTGACTAAATACTTTTTTGCCCCACTGTATCTACCTCTAATACCCCGTGCCCCTGCACATTGATCTGGTACTGGAACAGGACTCCCTGTATATAGCTTCATCTTCTGATTTTATTCCTCTTGTGTAACTATTGTAGTTTTATTATAATGTTTTAACTCTGCATTATTGGGAAGGAGTCATAAGCAAGCATTTCACGGTAAAGTCGACACCCGTTGTATTCGGTCATGTGACAAATAAAATGTGATTTTGACACCCTACACACACACACACACACACACACACACACACACACACACACACACACACACACACACACACACACACACACACACACACACACACACACACACACACACACCTGCTGTTACTAACTGGTCATATTCCTTCATGGGGAAAAATAACAATACAACAGACTATTCTAAGACGCACAGTAGACTTACCCAGGGGATTCACCATAGTCAATTTCAGTTCAGTCAGAACTCTCCACCTGGGTAAAGGAGGCTGGTGTGAATAGTTGGGTGTGAATAGTTGTCATAAGAGTGGTTGTGTCACATTGCGTGACGTGTCTTCCAGGCCTGGGTGTCCTGTTGGTGTGTGAGTCTCTCAGTGTCAGGCCACACTGTTCTGTCACAGCGGGGGAGAGCCCAGAGCCCAGAGCCCAGGCAGATCAGACTAGAATACCTCAGTCATCAATAATCCCCCAGGCATTCAGGCTGTCGCTGGAGCAGCATGGGAGTCTGGCCCAGTCAAAATACACAGCTATGACACAGCGAAATCAACATGACACTACTGCAGAGCTGTTTACCACTACAAATTCTAACTGGCATGATGTCAATGTTCAAGACGAAATCAGAACATAATAAATATACTTTTTATTAGTAGTGAATTGCCAAACTGAAGGACACATCAACATGTTGTTTCAAGAGCCTCTGAATAGTTTACTAAGAATTAGCATGACATTTTCCATCCATGGTAACCTGTCTCAGTAAATGTAATACTTATGGTAGAAGTTCTCCCTCTGGTGGGGATAGTGAAGACCAGAGACGAACGTGTATGCACAAGCTGCTGTCTCTGTCCGCAGTTCAAAGCAGGCAACTTATGTGTTATTCTTAATTATCAAGGTATATGCACACAGATTGGGCAAAATATATTTATTTATTTTATTTAACTACCGGTATACAGACTAATGATGGACTCATTGCTTTGTGTTGGGCTTCCCAGAACAAAAGCATTCCGATGCAGACATGTTCTTCTACCTGCTGATGGTGTTCTCAGCCGTCAGCTCCCTGTACACTCTGATCTGGGACCTGAAGATGGACTGGGGCCTGTTTGACCGTGGAGCAGGGGAGAACACCTTCCTTAGGGAGGAGATTGTCTACCCACAGAAAGTGAGCATCACACACACATAACCTGCATAAACACACACAGCACGGCACACACACACTCGTCCTCTGACCTGACTTCTCCGTTATATTTTCCAGGCGTACTACTACTGTGCCATCATAGAGGACGTGATCCTGCGTTTTGCCTGGACCATCCAGATCTCCCTCACCACCATGACCAACATCCCCTCTGTGGGAGACATCGTGGCCACCGTTCTGGCTCCTCTAGAGGTGTTCAGGTGGGTTACAGTATCACAGAGCTGGACAGACTACTTCTCTCTCTGTCTCTCTGCCCCCCCCCCTCCCTCTCTTTCTCTCTTTCTCTCTCTCTGCTCATTATGTTATACCTCATTCTTTATCCACACACAGGCGTTTTGTCTGGAACTTCTTCCGTCTGGAGAATGAGCACCTGAATAATTGTGGTGAGTTCCGTGCCGTGAGGGACATCTCGGTGGCTCCGCTGAACGCTGACGACCAGACGCTGTTGGAGCAGATGATGGACCAGGAGGACGGAGTCAGGAACCGTCAGGGCAAGAAGAGCTGGAAACGCAGCTACAGCCTGTCCCTGCGGCGCCCCCTGCTGTCCTCTCAGTAAGAACCTCCTCACACACACACAGACACACACAGACACACACACACAGACACACACACACAGACACACACACACACACACACACCAAAAATACACATAACTTATGGCCACATGGCCAGGAATTGGTATATGTTAGCCTTGTGCTTGTCTGACAGTATCCATGTGTCTGTTCCTTCTCTCATCCAGATCATCCAAGAAGGACACCAAGGTGTTGATAGAGGACACGGATGATGAGGCCTTCAGCTGAGCCCAAAGCACCAGCTCTACAACCCCAGTGATCACTCCATCACAGAGCTGCCTCACACACACCACACACACACACCACACACACACACACACACACACACACACACACACACACACACACACACACACACACACACAGGCAGACACAGGCAGACAGGGCAGATAGACACACAGGCAGACACAGATAGACACACAGCAGACACAGGCAGACGCAGATAGACACACAGGCAGACACAGATAGACACGAGGCAGACACAGGTAGACATGCAGGCAGACACAGAGACACGCAGGCAGACACAAACATACACACTAATACATACAGACATACAAAAGAAACACACAACAATTCAGTGGCACACAAACAGATTAATTTATTCAAGCACAATCTCAGTATATGATATTGGTATAGATGAGATGGGATTACACACACACACACACACACACACACACCACCACACACACACACACACACACACACACACACAACACACACACACACACACACCCCACACACACACACACACACACACACACACACACACACACACACACACACACACACACACACACACACACACACACACACACAGTTTTGAGTTATTCAGACAAGAGGGATACACACAGGAACATATTTGGAAAACCCACCAAGCACGGGGATTTTCCTATGAGTACTTTTATTTTTTAACAGACTTTATGTTGATACTTTTTGTTTGTATATTTGTTTTTGTAGTTCTTTGCCATTTTTGGAGATGTATTAGAGAACAAACGACTGTTTACATGCATTTATTATATTAGGATCAACAGGGAGAAGAAATATTTATCAAAAAGACTAATAATAATAACATGCCTGAGCATGGACTCTGGATCGCAACATTTACCACAGCATATCAACAACATCAACTGGTTTCAACCTGTTGCTTCTTTTTCTACTCCACTTACTGGGTTGATTTTGTTTATTGAGTTGTAATAATAAAGTCTGTGTAAAACCCTGGCGGCACTTGCAGGAAAAGTGCATTTAATACAAACAAACAAAAACAACTTGTACAAAAATATAATTTAAACACATTTTAGTCTGTGAAAGTTGCTTTGTATATTTGTTCATGTGCACTATTATGTARTCCATGTATTATTTAGAAGAATGAGAATAGCTCAAGCATCTGTGCAATGATATGTATGTGTTTCTCAATGGTGGGAATGTTGAATTAGACTTGTGCCATGTTTTCTAAAAGCTATTGTTTCCCCTCTTGTCCTGTGTAGAAGACTAAGAACACTTCAGGTGGCTCATTCTCCCTCTCATATAAACTTTTCCCACAGATCAGTTAGCCAGCCCATGTTACAACTTCAAAGTTTTTCAAAAACAAACAAATCAATTATCTAATTAGCTTAGTTCAAGTGCCCTACATGTTCATAACTGTACTTTGCTTTTCTGCTGAAGCGTTATTTTAATGAATGTTGTTCACTGGCGTAGCATCAATCTAGCTAGCCTGAGAAGAATAGTCTGTTTTGTTCTACTGTGCAGCTGAGTTGAGATGTCTGAGAGTCTCGTGCATTTCTCTACCCTTTAAGAATACTATCCCATTCTCTCTTTTTATTGCTCAACAACTAAAACAGCACTGTGACCATTTTCGATTGCAGTGTTTTCTACTGATTGTATGGGGCACTTTGTATTTTTCTGTTGTTCTGCTTTCTCAGAAGTAGTGGAGCGAGATCAGCTGACAGTGATCAGGGCTTTTCACTGGGGTTCCTCTGACTGTAATACCGCCCAAGTAGGTCATGTGGCATCTTCACAGGATATTGATTTCGTCTGCTGAGATGGGTTTTCCATAGGAGGGATGCCCTGGCTAAACAGGAGATCCTCATCTGTCATGTCTGCTAGCACTTTCACAATCCAAATAACAGTCCACACCCTGATCTCTGTCATCTTTCCTCTGAAATATCTACGAACTTTACAACATAGCTGCTGCATCACCTCTTTTGAATATATGCATGCATGTGTCATGTACAGTATCATAGGCCCTGGGACTCTGCATGTGTCAGGGTTTTRAGTGGTAGGGTTTGTCAGGCCTGTTGACTAGAACAGGGACCAAGTGAGTGAGTCGTATACCTGCTGTGTCAAGTGATCTTTAATCCTGGAAAGACTTTGCTGTGAAACAGTAGTTCTCAGATCATATAGCCGTGATTAAATAGGCCCGTCCTCCTTGGGTCGTAGGGCCTGCAGTATTTACTCTGTTGTTTAGGACTGGGTTAGCTCACAGTTTCAAGTCTCAGTGCCCAAAAATGATGTTGAAGGTGAGGTTGATTTCAATTATCAACTCATTCTACAGTACATGTCTGTTTCTCATGCTTTTATGGCAATGCACTCATCAACAAAACTCATGATTTTGCTTTAATGTATGTTGTTCCTTGATTAACATTGGTACTTTTTATTACTTGGTTTCGCCAAGAAAAAGCCCCATGGAAATTGTTCAACTGACATCCATTGTTAGCGCTCTTTTTGTTTGTTCATTTTGTTACATGCATGCTTTACTTCTATCATTTTCAAGCACAATCTATCGGCTGTAACTTTGAAGCGGGTAAGCCCCTTATCGTGGACCTCGTGGCTTTTCAAAGGAAGGATAAGTGTGTTGTTGACTGCTTTCTCCCCACTCCCTGTGTGTGACACCCTCTCTCTTTCACCCTGGGGCTCAACTGTGTTTACACAATGCAGTAGTTGATGTACAGTGTTGTGTTGATCAATCAGCATGAGCTTGTCTTGCCTTTCTCTTAGCTTTTCTTTATTATTTAGACTGTTGACGCGTCTAATGAGAAATGACAGTTGGGGTCCCAGCGCAAAATATTTGTTTAAATTGCAAAGTTCATAGGCTACAAAATGTTGTAAATGTGTAATAGCACCATCAACAACAAGAAATACACACAATGTCGTGTGCCTTTGAGATAGATTTCTTCCATTACTGTGGTGATGATGCAGTTAGACATATGGCAATTATGGCTGTGCAATGAAGTCTGGTAGTGATAGAAACCACTATCACAAAACACACAATTCAATTATCTAACTACTGATTGTGTCCTCTTTGTTGGAAGAATAGGTGCTTCCACTTTCTTCCCACACTCACTACAAATATGGAACAGGCTAGTCAACCAGTCTTTCCACCAAAGAGCACCCTGCTGCAAGGTCGCCTTTGGCATTTCAGTCCTTTTGAAGTGATGGAGAGCTCTTCTACCCCTCAAAACACACAGATACACACACACACTCTGTTTAATCTAGTCTAAAACTTGAATACTGTCATCTTTTGTCAGAGACCACAAACTTCTCCCTCCCAACTTCATGAGATTGTTCCAAGTATCACTCTGACAATTGTCTTGCCTGCATGCTGCTTTTGTTTTCCATTGTACATATCTGAATGATTGTTTTAATTATCTGGAGAATACGGATTATTCTAGCTGTACTGTTCATTCTTGATTACATACATTGTTTTTCATTTAGCTTTAGAACAAGCAGTATTCCAGGTGTTGAGGAGCATTTTGATTGTTCACAATCCTGCATTATTTAAGTGTAAAACCTGTTGAATTGTGTTTGTTAAAAAAAGAAGAGAAAAAGTAGAAAGTGAACCTGGATTGTGATTGGCTGTATCTTGTTGGTGTTTCCATATTTTTTCCTGGCTCCCTCATCCTCAGGGTTTGCGTCCAGGGCTACTGGAGGGAGGGGACTAGAGGTTGACAACCCTCAGTCAAGTGAGTGATGACACTAACAAGATATTAATGGTTTCCTAAGATGTTACCTTGGAAGCATTCTAATGCATATGACTGCTTAGCAGTTATTCACTAATTTATGTACAAGTGAGCCATTTTTWATGTCAAGATATGGTTAGAAAGTGATAACTGTTTGACATTGAGGGTTACTTTGTATAGTTTTTTTCTAAGACCTGAATCATACGCAAGCCCTGACATCACATTTTCTCGTGAGTAATACCTCTCAATGATTTGTTGATTTTACTGCTTGCTAAATCCCATGTTATGTGCTTGATGTCTCTGCATCTTTACTTCCTTCTTGATGTTGTTGTACCCTTTCTAAAGTAGAACACTAACGGTGTCTATAGTAACTACATGGATGTACTTTGAACGCGTTATGAAAACTGATAAAAAGATCAGTTATGTGGTTGTGTTTTAAAAAGACAAGAAAGGAAATGTCTTACAATAGCCCTTTTACAGAGTAGATTGTAAATGTTGAGTGTATAACACTGTACTATGATGGTTTTAATGATGGTCTCATTTGTATTTCTGTATACACTTTGGTGATCCTGTCACATCTGGGTTTTATAAACCACGCATATTTTTTTAAACTGTCGCCCTGGCTCTGGCTTTTTTATTTTGTTCATTCCATAATAAAATAGTGTTGTCTATACCAAGATTTCCTCATGTTGAACATACATACATAGGTGAGGAATTTTGTTGGCAAATTCATTGGAATGAGAAGAAAAGCCACAATGTTGCACTTCCAAGTTCTGCAGCCCAACACAATCAAGTAAACAAATGATATGGGGGAGGTGTTGCTGTATATACAGTACCAGTCAAAGGTTTAGACACCCCTACACATTTTTCTTTATTTTTACTATTTTCTACATTGTAGAATAATAATGAACACATATAACACATATGGAATCATGTAGTAACCAAAAAAGTGTCAAAATCAAAATATATTTTAGATTCTTCAAAGTAGCCACCCTTTGCCTTGACAGTTTTGCACTCTCGGCATTCTCTCAACCAGCTTCACCTGGAATACTATTCCAACAGTCTTGAAGGAGTTCCCACATATGCTGAGCACTTGTTGGCTGCTTTTTCTTCGCTCTGCATTTCAACTCATCCCAAACCATCTCAATTGGGTTAAGGTCGGGTGATTTGACACAAGACGTCAGTCGTCCTTTTCCTCACTGATTATTGTGCAAATCTAAGTACCACTATTCATCAAAATCCACATTTTACTATTAATTTCATCTGATGCAGCACTCCATCACTCTCCTTCTTGGTCAAATGGCCCTTACACAGCCTGGAGGTGTTGGGTCATTGTCCTGTTAAAAAACAAATGATAGTTGGACTAAGACCAAACCAGAATACTGAAGTAGCCATGCTGGTTAAGTGTGCCTTAAATTCTAAAAAAAATCAGTGTCACCAGCAAAAGACACCCACACCTCCTCTTCCATGCTTCACAGTGGGAACCACACACGCAGAGATCATCCGTTCATCTACTCTGCGTCTCACCAAGAAAAGGCAGTTGGAACCACAAATCTCAAATTTGGACTCATCAGACCAAAGGATAGATTTCCACCGGTTTAATGTCCATTGCTCATGTTTCTTGGCCCAAACAAGTCTTCTTATTGGTGTCCTTTAGTTTATTTTTGTGAAATATATATTTTTTATTGAATATCCAAAACATGCAGTATAGTAATGGTTTCTTTGCAGCAATTCGACCATGAAATCCTGATTCACGCAGCCTCTGTACAGTTGATGTTGAGATGTGTCTGTTACTTGAACTCTGAAGCATTTATTTGGGCTGCAATCTGAGGTGCAGTTAACTCCAATYAACTTATCCTCTGCAAAGGTCTTCCTTTCCTGTGGCGGTCTTCATGAGAGCCAGTTTCAGGTTTTTGCGACTGCACTTGAACTTTCAAAGTTCTTGACATTTTCCGTATTGACTGACCTTGTAATGATGGACTGTCATTTCCCGTTGCTTATTTGAGCTGTTCTTGCCATAATATGGAAATGGTCTTTTACCAAATAGAGCTATCTTCTGTTTACCACCCCTACCTTGTCACAACAACTGATTGGCTCAAACGCATTAAGGAAAGAAATTCCACAAGGAACACCTTTTAACTGAAATGCATTCCAGGGGACTAACTCATGAAGCTGGTTGAGAGAATGCCAAGAGAAACCCTGGAATGAATAGGCGTGTCTAAACGTTTGACTGGTACTGTATATAAAATGTTAAAAAAGGCTTTTCCAGGCTGTTTAAGAAGTTCACAACTAGGTTGTTTATTCATGATAACTGATACAGGATAAATGTTATACATTATTTTTTTAACACTGATATTGTTTATTTTAGTATGCAAAATGACAAACCAAAGTAAAGATTTGAATATGATACATAATTCTGATGTTCCATAAAATGTACAAAGTTAAATCAATTGTGAGGACTTGTCACACTGGCAATCAATCATCTGTTTAGTCACAAGAAAAAGAAAAATGACCAGAAAAAAGTAAATATCAAGAATTGGCTGCCTGCAAAACACTAAGATCCATGTAATTTTACATTTTATCATATTCATGTAAATGCATATATAAAATGTGTACAGTTGTATATGCACATACAGTAATCAAATTACTGAAGTTGAACTTACTGTACAAAAGACATTGTGGAGCATGAAACACATTTCTAACCATTTCTCAGTACTTCAGTATAAACATATACAAAAACAAACAAAGGCCCTCTGGCTTCAGAAGCTAAAAACTACAATGGACTTTAAAAAAAGAGACATTCACATTTCTGAAACAAACATTTCTGAAACAAACAATGATTTTATTCTCACATCCCTCTGCGTGCACTGCTGACTGTGTGAACAGAGAAGCAGCATGGGTGAATCGGATGAACAGCTCCTGTGTCCGCACTGGATCCCCCAATCTCAGTCTCAACACGTCTGCAAAGTCCACCTAGTCTCTCTCCGTGTGTGTAGTAGGTCAGGTGTGTGTGTGTGAGAGAGATTGTGTGTGGATCCAGCCTCTAGGGAGAGGAGGGGGGTTTCCTACTGTAATGCACCTGGTATCTGTTGACAGGCAGGCCTTTGACCTGTGTGTTGAGGCAGGTGGTCTTGCAGGGGATCATGTCTTCTTCCTCCTCACCCATCAGCCAGTCGTGGACCGAGCGATCGGCCGCCGGAGGCACGTGCTCTGCCAGCCAGCCCTGGTGCCACTTGTCAAAGCGCTCGTGCTGTTTCACAGCCACCCTGTGCTGGGACTGAGGGAGAGAGACGGGAAGAGTTAGGCCTAAAGACAGTGCTGGGACTAAGGGAGAYAGACGGGAAGAGTTAGTCAAACCTACAGACAGGGCTTCCTGCACCACTGTGGAAACAGTCTGGATGATAAGGTCTAGCTGATGCCAAAACAAGACACATAACATTAAATTAACTTGGAACCAGAATTTATGTCTGCCATCTAAAGCTATAAATCATTAAAGAGACAAGATATTCCTGCCTTAGCTGTTCTTCACCTCAAAACATAAGACATAAATACTAATAGCTACCTTCCTGGCTTTGACCAGCGCTCCCCGGCGGTACATGTAGTCCTCAGAGTTCATGACGAATACCATCTTGTGGGTGTTGAGTTTAAAGCGGCAGTCCAGACTGCCAGCACTCTCCACGCCCAGCTGCCTGTGCCACTCCCGTCTGCAGCGCATCGCCTCCACCTGGCGCACCTGCCAGCGTCTGAAGTGCCTCAGGTTCCTACACACAGAGACCCACACACGGTAGCACAGGGAAGCGGGGGACAGTCAGAGTATATCAGAAGGAAAATACTGTGCCTCAGGATCAGACAGAGGACCACAGGGACAGCCACATTCAGATTCAAATCAGGGCCTGTGATACCAGGACTCATTTTGTGCATTGCTGTTATGGCGGGCAGAAACCATCTGCACTCAAATACTTTTACGCAGTCATTAGTTAAGACTGTGAAATTACAAAATGTGAAAACACAATAGAGGATTGCTATGTAACATCTAGGGAAATAATGTGGCTTCATACGATGGCCAATATATGGACATCACAACTAACGGTAATAGCATGAATCTCTTACCTGGGCAAAAATACAGGTTTGAAAAAGTAGCCTTCAGTCTGCGAGCAAAGCGTCGACTCTGTCCCTACAAACTGTTCCATATAGCTGGACAGGCACTGGACAGGGAAAGAGAAAATGTAATCAATATGGAAAAAAGCCAGGACATTAAAAAACACTAAAACTGAGATTAAATAACAAAAAGGCCACAAACTCAGGGGTTTAATGATCATTTTACCTTGTATTGACTTTTGAAAGTGGGTGGGAGAACTAATAATGTTTACAATTTAATAACCTCAACCTGTGTTGTATAAACACAAGCTGCCCATCAAAATCTGAAGCAGCAAGTTGTCTTACAAGGTCAGTCTATGTTCATGTCCAAAGGGAATCCTGTGACATTCTATAGGTGCGACTGTCCACAGGATTCTTTACCTGCACATCCAGGGGATCATCGGCCTGGGCCTCCTCTGTGTCCAGCAGCTCAATGGTCAAGGTGACCTGGCCTTTGTTCTGAATGAACAACACCTACAAAGGCAAATCACACCACAGCAAGCCATTAAACATCAACGATTAACACTTATGACGGTTTCAGAATGCACAAAATCTCTGTTCCAAAAAAGCAGCAGCTAAAGCCCTACACTAATGCTAGGAGGAAACTATTCCCTCTCAACCAAATAAAAAGACACACCCTCGGACTCTCCCCATGCTCAAGCACAGAATCAATAGAAAATCTCATCAAATATTCAAGGCTAAAAGGTTCAGCGTTTGTCTCCCCAGGGCAGGCCGTTACCTTGAAGCAGTTCTCCTCAGCCATGACCCTCTCAGACTTCCACTGGTAGCTGGTCTCCCAGGCTGCTCTCACACACTGGGACGACAGGTTCCCCCCCGCTGCGCCCCTCTTCCTCTCAGCCAGGTACAGCTCAGCCACCTGTAGGCACACCTCGTCACTCACCAGGTGCTGCAGCTGCACAGAGACAGAGAAATGATATGTCAGCCCAAAGGAAGGAGAACCTACAGGCATTCAGAGAACAGTCAAACACATCAGGATCACAATGTTATTGAGGTAAAGCATGAATATGTAGTGAACGAATATGGATCTGGTTATGTAGAATGCAATCTGGCAGCTAAAGTAAGAGACAACCCTGACCTGTCTAATGGTATTCTGGATGAGCTTGTCGATGGTGAAGCCGATGTAGGCATGGATGGTGAACATCTCCCGCAGTGTGTCCTCATACTGCGTAGACTCCAGGTTCCCATCCAGAAGACTGCGCACCATGTCCAAAAACGCTGGGTAGTACTCCTCCAGTTCCACCTCACCTGTGGATCGAGTACAAAAACAAAAAAAAAAGCCAACTTTAGCCCAATGTTCCCTCTCCCATACAGCGATACACTCACCAATGCGGAATACAAAATATTAACAGACAAAATCTGAGAAGTTCTCTTACTTGGCTGTTTGAGGCGGAGCTCCATGGCCAGGTCGCTAGCCTTATCCCTGCGGCCCTCTGCCATCAGCAGCCTTTCACGGTTCTGCTCGGCCCGGTGCTCCAGCAGCTGCCGTTCTGCCTGCCGGTACACCCTCAGCAGCCGCTGGCACAGGGTCTGGTGCAGCCGCAGGAAAAAGTACCAGTTGTTGTTGACAAAGAATAGGTTGTAGACTCCGTCCAGCTCCTTCTGGTGCTCTGCCTCAGGGTCTCTCAGGTCAACCTTCTCCCCTCCTTCTGGGGCCAAGCTGTGAGAGGAGGCTCCACCCAGCTCCACTGTCTGAGGAGAGGTGCAGCGCCGCCGCCTCGACTCCCCGTTCAGTTGCTGTTGTTGCTGCGGCTGGCCAACGGGTGCTGCCACTGCTCCTGTTATGCTGCTGCTACCACCACCTCCTCGGTCTCCTCGTTCCTCCACCTCGGCCTCCTCGTCCGTCCACTCCTCCGTCTCGCTGAGCTCGCCGCGGCGGGAGAAGAATAGGTCAGGGACAAAGTGCTGGATGATGCGCTTGATATGGTCCTTGTCATCCTTGTGGATGGTGGGCTGGCGTTTGACGTGGTAGATGATGAGGGAGGCAGCATCCTCCAGGATCTGCTTGTCCTCATAGGTGAACACCATGTGTGGCTCGCTGACCACTGCCGCACTGCTCCCATCACGCCCCTGCTGGCCCACGCCCCCCTCCTCTGTGCTCTGCTCCTGACGCTGAGGGATACAGACGTGTTAGACACAGAGGAGATGTATCAGTTTATCAATACAAAGAAAGTAGACTGAATTGACATCGGAGTACTCACTTCATCATAAACACTTTCAATCTCATTGAGCAGGCTCTTGGATCGGAGGGCCTTCATGTCATTCTGCTTGAAGTTGACCCCCTGGTGGTCCAGGGACTTGAGGTAGGCCTTCTCATACTGCTCCCTCCAGATCTTGTTGAAGCCCTGCTGGGCTTCTCTCCACTCCTCCTCCTTTGCTTTCAATCTACAGACACAGCAGAGAAGACATGGAAGAATGAACAGACAGCTAGATTCACATTAGCCAAGTATCTTAGTTTCACCCCTGGATGTGTGTGTGGTTTGTGTGTGCACCCTGACCTCTTGAGCACCACAGGCACAGCAGTAGCAGGGCTCCTCTTCAGACCCTCTATAATCTCAGGGGCCTTATCGCCATAGATACGGTAGACGGCTCGGCGCTGGATGACCTCAGAGGTGCCACCCAGACAGTCGTCCAGACGGAAGCGGTCCTGGTCCTCGGGCGACAGACGGGACAGCTTCTTCTGAACACTCTCCAGGACCCGGATGGTGGCTAGGTTTGTCTCCAGGACCACATCCAACTTYAGAAAACAGGAAAATAACCATTAGCAATCAACCATTAGCAATCGTTCTGGAACATGTTCATCTAAATGATTCTGCAGAACGATGCCCTGGGTAGATAAGGGAGAAAAGTCTGTTTGTATATAGTTGGTGGCTGTAGTAATAGTAGTTCTGATATCTCATCTTGCTTACTTCAAACCTCTCATCCTCACAGCGATGAAGCTGCTCCTCGTATGGGGTTTTCTTAGAGCTTGCAAACGTAGAGTCCTCTGACCACGAGGGGAAGGAAACCCAAGTGTCATTCAACACCTGGAAATGCAGGAAGTCAGGACTTTAACACCCATTTGGTTTCACTTTCAATAACCATACAATTAAGAATATTATCATTAAAGCCAACCAGAAGCCATTAGTGTCTGGGAAAAATAATAATCACATGCTCAATTCTGATTGGTCGTTACCAATACCTTATCCTCACTATCTGACACAGATGTCAAGTTAAAAGCTCCAACTAAACATTGGTCAAGTTGAACTCTAAAAGAATGTGGCGGGGGGAAATGACTAAGAATTGGCATGCACTGACAAACAAAACTTGTATGGGAGTAGATTRACAGCTACTGGAGCAACAGTAATTCCTGTCAAGGCCAGATATCTAGCACTCAAGACAGAAAAAAGTTGTTTCCACTAACAGACTCAAAAAATGCTATGAACTTGGACTAGAAATCAGTGCTGGAATGGCAAATCTTAAAAAACAGAACTTGTTTAATTTATGCAGACCTCTTTGCAGATGGCAGTGCGACCGCTGCACTTGGGCTGCTGGTAAGTCTTGGGTAGTGCTCTGTAGCTAGATCCCAGGCGCTTGCAAGATGCATAGTCAACCTCCCTGCCCCCACCCCCTTCCATGTAGCGGTCTGACAGGCCCGACATTGAATGAGAGAGCTCTTTGTCCCCCAGAAATGACTTGAACTGGGTATATAGCTCTGGAAACTTCCTGGAGGAAATAATGAACATGTACAAATAAATGAATGGCTCAAGAGGAGACTTGGCAAAACATACTGCCCTACAAAAATATCAGTATGCATTTATTTACTCCGGAAGACATCAGTGACTGTTCCCTTTGAAAGCTCCCATGGTCCAATGCAAGCTCCCACAGTCCACTTACCCCAAAAAGGGGGTGACAAGCTGCAGCAGCTCTGCTCCCGAAACCACTTCCTGGTTAAACAAAGCAATGCAGCGGAGGAAGTTTTCATACACCTCCTGGCTCTTGAAGAAACGTCGGACCTGCAACGAATCAAAACATTATCGTCATTAGTGACCAAGGATTTCTTGATGTCTGTCAGAGCCAAAACATTATGGAATCATTCCAACACTGACACTTGTACTGTCTTGAGCATTACCTTGTCAAAAAAGGTGAACTCCCGCAAGACTCCATGCTTCCCAACTGAGGCAAAGGACTGGTCTTGGGAGCACGAAAACTTCATCTTTTTCTAAAATAACCAAACCATAACCAATCACATAGAGTAAAGGTCTTCTAGGAAAATGCTAAAGCATATGAATGTGTGATTAAGTCCAAACCTTGAGCAGTGGCGTCATGTGCGGCAGCAGCATGGGCCTTGATCTCTTCTTGCTATGTTTGCTCATATCCTCATCCTCTGCCCTCTTCAGTTGGTCTTTCCCTGTCAGGGAGCTGCCAGTGAACTGAAAGAACACAGAACTGATAGTTCGATATAGCAACACAAATGGCACTGAAAATCAACTGATCAAACATAATGACCAATGACAGGTAACAATCTCAGAAAGAAGGGGAAAATACTAACCAATGATCTCTTAGCATCTGGTAAGAACTGTCCAAACTCAGCCAGTAAGTCCTCTTGYCCTTTGAAGAGGCTGGCCACTTTTGAGAAAACTTCATCCTCTGTCATCCCACTACTACTACGACCCCGGCTCTCCTTGACATCAAGCTGCTCCTTCTGTAAACACAAAAACGGACCTTTGTTCCATCTGAGTAACTGTGATAGGATACACACTCATCTGCAACAATTTAAAGTGGCCTTGACCTAGATGCTAGCAAACAACTTCACTTTAAGCAGACATCAATCAAATGTGTTGTTTTCAATTGACAGAAAAACAAATCAATTACCATATTGATGACACAGTGTACCTGGTAAGTGTGTAGTATCTCAAGGAAGGATCTGTAGATCTCTGGATGGTCTAAGAAGCGGTTTTTGATCTTGTTGACATAGCTGATAGCACTGTCAAATTCTACTGGGCTGGGCTCCGAGGCAGGGGGGGACACCGAGGAGGACTGTGGCTGGGACTGGCTCTCTCTGCTGGGGAGTGGCAAGGACAGTCTACTGGGGGGCTCTGGGGGTCCAGAGGACGAGGAGATGCTTTCAGGCGATGCCACAGCTTCACTTTGGGCAGACCCAGCTTCAGCAACAGATGAGCCAGTGGCACTCACAGCAGGGCTTGCAATACTCTTCCCCTGGCCTGGGGAGACCTACCAAAGAAAAGGCGCACTCATGTTAAACATAAATTAACTTCACAACATGCATCTTAAGAGCACCTTCGTGTGTGACCATGTGGTCTGCTCTGGTAGAAAAGTTGTCAAATTCCACTTATATATAGGCCCACTACCAGTACTTTGTGTGGATATTGATTCATAAAACTGGGTTACACAACTTGTTGTGCAGAGGCAGCCAGTATTACGATTGTCTGGAAACGCAATCAATACACATTTATAGTGACCCACCTGGGCAGAGAAAGGTGACTGAAGGAAAACCACTCCATTCTTGGGAATCTCTATCCGATAGCCTGGGGGCAGGAAGGCATTGAATCCCAAGACAAGGTCCGGGTGTCCGTGGAAGAGCTGAGACACACGGTTTATAACACCTGGTGTGTCAATGCTATGAACGAGGAGAGAAAGACTTTTATAGGGACAGAGGACATGACCTTAAATGAGATGGCATTAAGAACATCTGCTTTCAACACATTTCAGTTCCCCCCGCCCCACTCAGCCCTAACAAATGATTAAAGTTTATTCACATGATTAAAGTTTTTTGCCCAAAAATATACTTTTAGTCCATTTTAATGGAAATCTATTACAGTAAYGTATGTAATTGTTAGCCAGAAATGATTTGATATTAATATAAAAATGGCTACATTGGGCCTTTAAGATATATTTTTATACTATTAAAGTTAATCACTTATCAAGAAATGGGAAAGGGAAATGCTATACCTTTGTGATTTAAATTCTTTCATTATGTCAAGAAATTTGTTGTATATTCCAGGGTCATTCCCAAATCGTATTTTCACTTGGTCCAGGTATGATAGAGCATCTTCAACCTGAGGGTAAAGATAATGGTGAGGCACCAAATGAAAATGCATCAGAGCAAATTTTATTTTTTTCTCTCTCCATAAAATGCAAGAAATTAAGGGGCCCACTCCAGATCATCAACAAAGAACATAGTGTGGTGTGTGTTATGTTATCACTGTTATTACACGTTCACAAACACAGGGGCAAACCAATCATGTTGCTCCTCAATGCAGTCATTAGCTGAATAACTTATGGCACGTCTTGACCATAACTCGTTTAGCTAGCTACCTTTCCAACTATCTACCAGTATTAATTTGCAGCTACACTTCAAATAATAGGCAGATAAAAAAAATCTTGCTCAGACTAGTTTAAATAGGCGTACTATACATGACATCGAAACACCTTTGTCTTTGATACATTAACGTAGCTCAAATCTGGCCAACTATGAAAACGTAAACTGTATGGTTAGCTAGCTAACAAAATCGATGGTTCTGTGTGCTTGGTGGAAAACAAGGAATACGCCTGAATAAACAATAACAAACGTTGGGGTTTTCTAAATATACCATGCTGTTCATAACCAAACAAGTGAACCGACGAGTATGTTTGCTATCTGTCGACCTCGGATTACAAACCAGCAAAGACAAGTCTCCCATTTTGTGCCAACAAACACCATCCCATTCTAGACAACGCACGTTTGACTTTGTTCTGCCTTGTAGTGTGGGCAGAGAAGGTGAACAAGGAACTTCGGATGTCCGAAGTTATCTGACAATCGAAACTAGGTAGCTTCTAGCCAGCCAAATCAACTTGCTAAATAACTAACGTTATGTCCTACTAGGCTGTATTTGGATGACCCAGTGACTCATTACTAAAATCGTGTTTAACGCCATTGAAGAACCCAAGTTAACTGGCGTTTGCTAACCTCCACTAAAGTACTGTGCATGCATGCGACAACAAACGCCAACTAGCGTTATCTAACTAGTAACATTCCAATCAGAACCCCTTATGATTAGCTAGTAAGCTAACTCGTTAGCATCGAGAGATGGCCAATTTCTGACGAACACAAAATGGTTCTGATGAAGACTTTTCCATTTTTYTTCGCGTCTCTTACCTTCAGTTTCTGAAAGTGCTGTTGTTGCACTTGTTTTTGTACAACATAGGCCTTGTCTTGAATTTGGTTTATTTGCTTCGTGTTGCTGTGTGCCTGAATTTTCGCCATTATCCCGGCGATAGTAGCCACTACTACTTGATAATAAGCTTCAGTATATGGCTGTTGGCTAGCCGACAAATCTTGCTCTTCGTCGGGAAACCAGCTAGCAACGCTTATTTGGCTAACATTAGCCAGCAAGCAAGAGGGAAAATCCAACCAGGTAACTTGGCTATGATGATAAGCTACTACTCGATTTGACTTTGATTGAACGCCATTATTGGTCCAACGGGTGACTACTACTGGTGCGCTATGTCAGAGTGAAGCCTCTTTTAAAACAAGCTTTGAGACAATGGTTGCTGATTATGTTATTTTAAATAAACGATTGCCTGTCCCTTTAAATTCGGCGGCAGCTGTGCAGTCAGTCTTGCTCAATCTTGGCATCCGGAAGCACAGTTGATCAGTGCGCAGACGCATGGAGAAAGGGGTGGAGTCGGCTTCATAATGATGCGTTTATAACAAAGTGGGAAGGTGGTTATTACCAATTGGATGCATTCACGGTTCTTCAACTCGTTGAGAAATGCAGATTGGCTAATGGCCAACAAGCTACTTCAACCATAAACGAAAGGTACAGCTATCATGCTTGTAAACAATTATGATTTTTATGTTTTGTTACATTTAACTGCCGAAAATGCTGTTATCGAGATAATTTCCTTAGTGGGTGACTTCAGAGGTCAGTATGTGGGAGAAGCCGCACTCAGCGATGATAGACTAGTAATTACCAGTTGGAAGGGCCGTTCATGTGGCCTTTTCCCAGTTGAATGAGGTAAATACCACCTTCCAACTTGTTTATGAACGCAGCATAACTTGAGTCGGGGCTCGGGATTGTTCTGCATCATCGTTCAATATAACAGTAGTCCTTTTTCAATTTTCACACCTTCATACGCAGACTAGAGGACAAATTTGTACATAAGTGTCCACGTTCCACGTATAATTGGCATATTTTTACGAATGCCTCCACTTGCAAAGATCGAGATATGACCGGTGTGAGCAATGTCATTTGACTGCCCGCCTCTCATCAACTGGGAAGGAAAGTACAGGGCGTGCCATAAAATTGGTCAAACAATGCAAATCACACAGAAAACCATTCCATGTGTCAAGAACAAGTCCTGAATATTGCTAGTTGCCTATAAACACAGGATATTAGTATTATTCATACAACTACAGCTCACAGACATTGCAAAACCACACCATGAACAAAGTGGGCCTATATGGAACACTCATTTATTTAAACAATCTATTCCTCTACCAACCAAAAAAGTATTTGTCTGTATTGTCAATAATATGGTCATATGGATAACAACTAATGGTCACATAGGATTACATTTGTGATTGAGATTAACCATCAAGCACATTAAAACAGAGATAAGGTGCAGGCAAAGTTAATTTAATGGCATAAAGACAATTGAAATTTACATGTGATATAGATTGAATGGCATCATGTTTAGCAAAAAGAAGATGTGATAAACAAACAATATTGTAAATTAATGCCAGTGGGAATAAAATTGTAGTTTTAGTACTACAAAGAACAGTAATGTTCTCTAAAATTCACCTTGGTGCATACCCTCAAACAGAAATTAGTCGTAAGGATGTCCCCAGAACTTCGGGAGGTTGTGTCATGGTCCCCTGGACATCCTGTTTGCTGGGTATCTATGCACTTCAGTCTTGTCTTTATTTTCTAGGGAGCTCATCAAGAAGCCTTAACTACAAATTTCCACCTCTGTAGCCACTGCTGAAAAGTCAGTCCCCCCTTGCGTATGTCAGGCAGAGCAAACTGAGCAGGCTGATCCCACCTGCACAGAAATAACACAKGAAAAAGGTGAATTGTCAATAGTAGCTGGTGAATAATATGGAGGTTCAATATGAGTAAGAGTTATATGGGAGAAAGTGTAAATGGTAGCACTTACCAATGGGAAATGGCAATCTTGACCTGATACCCATAAGAAAGGCCCTGTGAGCAGCGCTGGGTAAGCTCCCGAACCTTGGGCAATAAAGACTTAAGCAGCTCCTTGTCTTCCTCCAGGACACGTAGCAGGAGGGCTAAGGAGGAATACATAAAAGGGAGATGAAAGCGAGACGAAGAGATCAAACATGTACGATCGCATAATCTGCCTTTGGTTAACTAGGTAAAGATGAGTGATTCAGTTTGATTGGCATCTGATTGGATGGCATCGAGGTCTCCCATTTGTTAGTTTGCATCTTTGAACTCTATAGAAGATCTGTACCTTGTTGGTCAGGTACAGGAAGCAGCGCTCCCTGCTTCTCTACATTTGTTAAAGAGGAAGAGTGCAATTGCAGCAAACGACGCAGAAATCGAAGCTCCAGATGCTGGGATAGAGCTTGGGTGTACAGTTCCTCAGGGGCCTGGCAGAGAATCATAAAGCAGGCACAAAACAGACAATACATAAATAAACAAGAGGATAAGAGCAAGAAGCAAACCACTAGGTGCATAAATGGTCATGGAATAATCAGCTGGGACTCACTCGATACATTGGGAAAGCCAGGCTTTGACACAGATTGTGGAAGGGCAAGGAATGCAAGCGATGGATAGACAACCACGCTGCTGGAATTCTCTGCTTGCTGAAATATATATAGCAGTTTACAAAACTTAACCATCTGAAACATGTCCATTTGAGCATTTTTTCTCATCCAGACCAAATAGTGATTAGAAGGATAATAATGCCTCTCACCCATCAAACACAAACAAATATGAAGCGCTTACCCTTCAATGATCCTGCGGTCAAGTGTCAATAGTGACACGTTTCCAAACTGTCTGGCSTCCTGGGACACAGAGTTGCGAAGCCTATTGGCTGCTGAAAGAACTTTAGCAAACTGGGGAACCAGCTTTCCCTGGACAAACTGTCCAATCTTAGGTCAGACAGGAGAGAAGAAAAGGTCAAGTTAGATGGCCACTGTTTACACAATATGCATTACAGTACACAGCACCATAGAGTGGGCCTACCTCCTTGTGCACACGAGTCAGTTCAGTCTTAGCTGTTGAGTTCCCCTTGATCAGACCGCTTATCTGTTCCTGCCTGACATCCTATAAAGAAAAACATGAAAAAAGTGTGTCACATTTCATTTTTTACCTTTATTTTAACAGGTAGGCCATTTATTAAGAACAAGTCCTCATTTACAACTGCGACCTGGCCAAGATAAAGGAAAGCAGTGCGACAAAAACAACAGTTACACATGGGATAGACAAACGTACAGTCAATAACACAATAGAAAACTCTATATACAGTGTGTGCAAATGTAGTAAGAGGAGGGAGGTAAGGCAATAAAAAGGCCATAGTGGCGAGATAATTACAATTTAGCATTAACACTGGAGTGATAGATGTGCAAGTAGAGATACTGGAGTGCAAAAGAGAAAAAAAATAACAATATGGGGATGAGGTAGTTGGTTGAGCTATTTACAGATGGGCTGTGTACAGGTGCAGTGATTGGTAAGCTGCTCTGACAGCTGATGCTTATAGTTAGTGAGGGAGATATGAGTCTCCAGCTTCAGTGACTTTTGCAATTCGTTCTAGTCACTGGCAGCAGAGAACTGGAAGAAAAGGTGGCCAAAGTAGGTGCTGACTTTGGGGATGACCAGTGAAATACACCTGCTGGAACGCGTGCTACGGATGGGTGTTGCTATGGTGACCAGTGAGCTGAGATAAGGCGGGGCTGTACCTAGCAAAGGCTTATAGATGACCTGGAGCCAGTGGGTCTGGCGACGGATATGTAGTGAGGGCCAGCCAACGAGAGCGTCCAGGTCGCAGTGGTGGGTAGTATGTGGAGCTTTAGTGACAAAACGGATGGCACTGTGATAGACTGCATCCAATTTGCTGAGTAGAGTGTTGGAAGCTATTTTGTAAATGACATCGCCGAAGTCAAGGATCGGTAGGATAGTCAGTTTTACGAGGGTATGTTTTGCAGCACGAGTGAAGGAGGCTTTGTTGCGAAATAGGAAGCCGATTCTAGATGTAATATTGGATTGGAGATGCTTAGTGTGAGTCTGGAAGGAGAGTTTACAGTTTAACCAGACACAGAGGTATTTGTAGCTGTCCACATATTCTAGGTCAGAACCGTCCAGAGTAGTGATGCTAGTCGGGCAGGCAGCGGCCGGTTGAAGAGCATGCACTTAGATTTACTTGCATTTAAAAGCAGTTGGACACCACAGAAGGAGTGTTATACGGCGTTGAAGCTCGTTTGGAGGTTTGTTAGCACAGTGTCCAAAGAAGGGCCAGATATATACAGAATGGTGTCGTCTGCGTAGAGGTGGATCAGAGAGTCACCAGCAGCAAGAGCGACATCATTGATATATACAGAGAAAAGAGTCAACTCGAGAATTTAATCCTGTGGCACCCCCATAGAGACTGCCAGAGGTCCGGACAACATTCCCTCCGATTTGACACACTGAACTCTATCTGAGAAGTAGTTGGTGAACCAGGCGAGGCAGTCATTTGAGAAACCAAGGCTATTGAGTCTGCCAATAAGAATTCTGTGATTGACAGAGTCGAAAGCCTTGGCCAGGTCGATGAAGACGGCTGCACAGTATTGTCTCTTATCGATGGCGGTTATGATATCGTTTAGGACTTTGAGGGTGGCTGAGGTACACCCATGACCAGCTCGGAAACCAGATTGCATAGTGGAGAAGTAGGGTGGGGTTCGAAATGGTCAGTGATCTGTTTGTTAACTTGGCTTTCGAAGACTTTAGAAAGGCAGGGCAGGATGGATATAGGTCTGTTGCAGTCTGGGTCTACAGTGTCTCCCCCTTTGAAGAGGGGGATGACTGCGGCAGCTTTCCAATCTTTAGGGATCTCAGGCGATACGAAAGAGAGGTTGAAAAGGTTAGTAATAGGGGTTGCAACAATTGTGGCGGATAATTTTAGAAAGAGAGGGCCCAGATTGTCTAGCCCAGCTGATTTGAAGGGGTTCAGATTTTGCAGCTCTTTCAGAACATCAGCTATCTGGATTTGGGTGAAGGAGAAGCAGGGGGGGGGCTTGGGCAGGTTGCTGCAGAGCTGTTGGCTGGGTTAGGGGTAGCCAGGTGGAAAGCATGGCCGGCTGTAGAAAAATGCTTATCGAAATTCTCGATTATCGTAGATTTATCGGTGGTGACAGTGTTTCCTAGCCTCAGTGCAGTGGGCAGCTGGGAGGAGGTGCTCTTATTCTCCATGTCCCAGAACTTTTTGGAATTAGTGCTACAGGATGCAACTTTCTGTTTGAAAGAGTTAGCCTTTGCTTTCCTAACTGACTGTGTATATTGGTTCCTGACTTCCTTAAAAAGTTGCATATCGCCGGGGCTATTCGATGCTAATGCAGTACGCCAAAMGATGTTTTTGTGCTGGTCAAGGGCAGTCAAGTCAGGAGTGAACCAGGGGCTATATCTGTTCTTAGTTCTAATTTTTTTTAATGMGGCATGCTTATTTAAGGTGGTGAGGAAAGCACTTTTAAAGAACAACCAGGCATCCTCTACTGACGGGATGAGGTCGACATCCTCCCAGGATACCCGGGCCAGGTCGATTAGAAAGGCCTGCTCGCTGAAGTATTTTAGGGAGCGTTTGACAGTGATGAGGGGTGGTTGTTTGACCTCAGACCCGTTACGGACGCAGGCAATGAGGCAGTGATCGCTGAGATCCTGGTTGAAGACAGCAGAGGTGTATTTTGAGGCCAAGTTGGTCACGATGATAGCTATGTGGGTGCCCATGTTTACAGATTTAGAGTTGTACCTGGTAGGTTCCTTGATCACTTGTGTGAGATTGAGGTAAATTGGTGGCAAGTGATGAAATGCTGTGGTGTGTGTGGAAGACACAAAAGTACAGTTTTAATGATGGCAGGTTCTCACCCCAAGCTGTCTGAAGTCCATGATGTTTTGCCATTGGCTCCGTAGGTTGCGGAGGTCCTCCTGTCGGTCCCTGGCATGCTGCTCCATTTGAACACACTGGTCCCGCAAACCATTTCTCACTGCTGCCTGAATCACACACTGCATCTCCAGCTTAAACACTGACCTGGGCAGGACGGAAACATGGGAGAAAATAGGTTTTAAACTGGGAAAGAGTAAAGAGTATCACAAACAATAGATACAGACAACAAACCAGAGTATTCTGATGAATTGACATGACTAGTTTAGAGGCTGAGCATGTTCATTGATGACATGTAAATGTAATGTAAATGATGTGGAAGAAGCCAATCTATAGTGCAGATTTACTGTGACAGGGCTTCGGTTTGAGATTCCCCGCCAATCAGCTCTAACTGTGCCTCTTTCTTTCGGGTATGAAGCTGGGTCTGGAGCTGTTGAATTTGTGACCGTGTCTGAGCCAGTTCCATCAGACTCTGTTCCACCTCCTCCCAGGCTGACTGCAAAAAGATCCCACACATATTACTGTTCCAGCCTATGCAGTGTCTTGGCCCCATGTCGGTATTTTAGTGTAAACGGAAAGGTGTAAAGCACCTGTAAAAGACTCTTAACGGTTGGTAGATTTTCCTCTTCTTTTGAGATGTCCAGCAGGTGATTACTCTCGTAGCGAAACCTAAAATAAAACAGATACATTTGCCCCCTATAATTCAAATCCATGCAGATATTTTTGTCCAGCTAACTTTCTTATCAATTTAACCATTTATCGGCCTCCTGAGTGGCACAGCGGTCTAAGGCACTGCTTTGCAGTGCTATAGGCGTCACTACAGACCCGGGTTCGATCCTGGGCTGTATCACAACCGGCCGTGATTGGGAGTCCCATAGGGTGGTGCACAATTGGCCCAGCGTCTTCCAGGTCAGGGGAGGGTTTGGCCAGGGGGGCTTTACTTGGCTCATCGCGCTCTAACGACTCCTAGTGGCGGGCCGGGTGCCTGCAGGCTGACATAGTTCACCGGTGTTTCCTCCGGCACATTAGTGCGGCTGGCTTCTGGGTTAAGCGAGTGGGTGTTAAGAAGCGCAGTTTGGCGGGTCATGTTTCAGAGGACGCATGACTCGACCTTCGCCTACCGAGTTGCAACGATGAGACAAGATCGAAATTGTGGAGAAAAGGGGTCAAAATAAAACAAAAAAGTTACATCTATATTTTCCCCAACCATTTACCGTAATGCAGCAACATCACGAGCCACATCCAAAGAGGCAAGCATCTCCTCCAATGTAATTTCCTGTCCCAAGGCCAGGTACTGCAAGGCTGACAGCACTTGGGTCGGAGGATAGCATTGCAACAAGTCCTGATGAGATTTAAAAAAAAWAATAATAATAATAATATGATTCTCACTCAAATGAAGAATATATGAAACAGACCATGATGTAACTAACTAGGTGCAAACAATGCAACTACCTCCACAGCACTTAACCAATGCTGAAATACTGCAGTTCTCTGTTCACGTGTCAGGCTGAAGAAAGAGAGAACAATGATTTATCAATAGAAGTATCCCATGGATGACTCCGGTTCCTATATAAAACCATCTGATGATTCTTACTGTGTGGCAGTGGAAGATGTCATGTTCAGTTCACTCTCTAGCAAAGACTGGAAGAACTGGAGTCTTTCATCACACAACTCTCTGACGTTATGCTAAGGGGAAAAATAAACAAGACCAGTAAAATGAAAAACCATCACTTCGAAGATTATCATATAAGTAATAAAATATAGTAAAGCACTTACCAGAACCTTAGGCTCTGCTCCTGATGGGTTGAGATGGTCCCCACTGCTATTGGAGGTTTCATTTCCAAACACCACCTTCACCTCTGCCCTCCTAAAAAACACACCAAAAGGAAAGAATGGATTTAGGGTTGGCTTGAGGCGTCAAATGCATGTGGAAGTGTGGTAAGAAATGGTAAGGGTAAACGGCAGAGGCTCTAGCAAGCACACCTAGACAGCTGCTCCAGAACCTGGGAGTGCCCACTGATCTTGCGGATATCCTCTGAAAGAGAGTGGCGCTCCTTCATGCAGCYCTGCTTAAAAGCCTGTAAAAGCAGCTCCCTGCATTGGTTCTCCTCCACCATCTCCCAGCTCCGGTTAATGGACTGCTCTACTCAATACAAAGGGATTACAGAGTACAACACGTCAAGGCGAAAGAGGACATCCACATATACAGACCTAGCACATTTTAGTATGTGGTATGTAGAAAAAATTATATATTTGGTAAAATGCTCACCCTCAGTAACCAGCTGTGCTTCAGTCCCCTTGATTTGAGAGTCCAGGTGGTTTAGTTCTACTCTCAGCTCATCTATCTGCTCCTGAAGCTCAAACCGCTTAGCAGCATTACTCTGCCCCACTACCTGTTTCAACTGCAAATGTGTACACACAATCATGTAAAAGAATGAGCACACAGAAAACATAACACTAACATATTGCTACAATATCACATTTAAGACTATCAAACTATCTGGACATTTGTTTAGAGAAATATGGTTGTACCTCCTTATCGTGCAGAACTTTGTACCTGAGAGATCACAATGTCAAGGCTTGTACAACTGTACATACAAGAAAACATGTGTCATATTAATGTCAGAGAAATTAGGCAGTTATCCTATCAAGAGTTGGTGTCATCTCAGAGACAATGAAATTATCACATTTGTAGATAACTCAAGACACCAAAAATAAAGGATACCATTGGATATTTCCACGCATAACCCTTACATTCCTGCAAAGAGAAAGGAATAGACGAAGATATTGGAAGAACAAACGTAAAAGGACAAAACGACAATAGTTGACCTAGCTACTACAAATAATTGATAGAAACACTAGGAAGTATAAGAAATACGGTTGTAAAAACCTGTCTGCATACCCACCTCTGATTGAAAATATGTTGTGTGACATATCTCCAWATAGAGGCACCTGGGCCAACACATAACCTGAATCAAAACAAACATCAATATACTAAACGTTACTTGGGTTAACTCAATGTTGGGACAAATTCGTTTTAATTAGTCTGCAACTGCCGATATGAAAGACTGTAGTTAGAATTGCTACCAAGACAAAAAAGGAATAGCTCAACAAGGCCAAAGAAAGGTGCATGTACGTTAAATTGGACATTTATGAATGACGTTACGCACGTTTTAAAGTAGTTGTCATTTGGGAGACTTTGGGTTGGTAGATTAAATTCTTCAATCGCCCACCGCTTTAGTTCCCGCAGCAGGGTCCTGTCTCCCATCCTTCTCTAGACAAAATAAGCGAGGCGTTAGCTAGATAGCTATCCAGCTCAATAATGTTCACCAAAATCGAATACTAGCAAGTACATTTTAGCTTGACAGGTGGCTGTACGATGGCGAAGTAGATTTGTAAGTAGATTTGTTTCCAAGTGGTTGACTGTCAAAAAGATGTCAAGAAAAGTTAGCTGTCCGACTTTGCTCAGTTGGGCGCTTGTTATTTTTCCCGCCCGTTCAACTTCCCGCTCTGCAGCATATCCGGTGACGTTTGTTTACGTTCTGAACCAGGACAAATAGTACGTCTAACGTTCTACAACATTACGCCGATTCTGTTGCAAAACATTTCTTAAAGGGAAGCAAACTGAACGAAACCGGACGAGATCTACCTGGATTTGTCTATTCAGAATTATCGTTTTGCTCTGTTTGAGTCTTAAACGGTTTCCGTAATGAACACGAAAATGTTACACAAAATGGGAAACTTACATTTGAGTAATTTAGCAGACGCTTTTATCCAGAAAGACTTACAGTTAGTGCATTAATTATAAAATAGCTAGGCGGGACAACCACATCAGTGTAAGTACATTTTCCCCTCAATAAGGTAGTCCGAGCGACACAGCAGCTTTCATCCACTTCACCATTCCGTATAAATATATACACATTTTTTCAGTCATATGGCAAATAATAATAAAGACCTAATAGGTAGGACRGGTCCTGGACGTTCTGCCGCCCTAGGCGAGTTAAAAATCTGCCCCCCGCTAGGTTTGGGCTTGGGACAATTTTTTTCTTAGCTAAATCGGAGGAGCGGAACATAATAGCAGCCCAATTAATAGGTTTAACACATTTTTAACACATCTGGTTAGTAGGCTATATTATCAGTTCAATGTCAACAACATAGCCTAATATTTTAAATCGGATTACATTGATAAAATAATGAATGCCCTGGATGTTCTGCCGCCCTAGCCGAGACAAAAATAACTACATCTTAGACATTCTTATGAATCTAAGCATGGCACTTTCAGAAGTTACCTTTCCACCCAGACAGGCTCTACTGACGCAGAAAACTGTAAACTTCAACTGCTGGGTACTCCTCCGTTGTATAACCCAGCAACAGAAGTGCTTCCCTAAAAACTGCCTGGGATTAAACAAACATCTTCTCATTTCGGAAAGAAAAAAGCTCAGTTTATATAGGGACAGAATAGCAAAGTATTTTTTATTATCTCCTCGAATATTATAGGCTGGAGTTTAGCTTCAGATTGTCATAGAGAGGAATCAATATATCCCCATATGCATCGGAGTCACGTCTTTCACAGTCATTTAAGAGCTTGTTTCTACCATAAGGCATCACAGAGTTAAGCATTGTTATAGAACACTTTATGTAATCTGGATCAAAATATAAAGCAAACAATAGATTCCTTTTTGCCCTTTTATTTAACAAAGGGTATGTGATACCCTCACTCAATTCGAGCCTTGGTTTTAGTCAAACACACCAAGCCCTTCCCAGACACAGGTATTTAATCAGTGCATGCGACAGTGTTGGAGTATTTGGCTATAACGACATCGATGGGTAGGATAATTGTGTCTGTCGAACAGGTAGGTTTACTACTTATTTTTTGGAAGATGAAGAAATAAGCTCCAATTATATTTAACCCCTGCATCGGAGAGTTACAATGTTGATATCATTATGCAACCTACTACCTATAGTAGGAAAACAAGTTTCTCATTAATAATATCCCACCTGTTAAAAAAATCTATCAATCAAATGTATTTATAAAGCTCTTTTTACATCAGCCGATGTCACAAAGTGCTGTACAGAAACCCAGCCTAAAACCCCAAACAGCAAGCAATGCAGATGTAGAAGCACAGTGGCTAGGAAAAACTCCCTGAAAGGCCAGAACCTAGGAAGAAACCTAGAGAGGAACCAGGCTCTGAGCCAGTCCTCTTCTGGGTAGAGATTATAACAGAACATGGTCAAGATGTTCAAACGTTCATAGATGACAAGCGGGTCAGATAATAATAATCACAGTGGTTGTTTTGGGTGCAACAGGAAAGCACCTCAGGAGTAAATGTCAGTTGGCTTTTCATAGTGATCAATCAGAGTTAGAGACAGCAGGTGCGGTASAGAGAGAGTCCAAAACAGCAGGTCCGGGACAAGGTAGCACGTCCAGTGAACAGGTCAGGGTTCCATAGCCACAGGCAGAACAGTTGAAACTGGAGCAGCAGCATGACCAGGTGGACTGGGGACACCAAGGAGTCATCAGGCCAGGTAGTCCTGAGGCATGGTCCTAGAGCTCAGGTTCTCCGAAAGTAGAGAGAGAATAAGAGAAAAGAGAGAGAGAGAATTAGAGGGAGCATACTTAAATTCACACAGGACACCGGAAGAGACAGGAGAAATACTCCAGATATAACCGACTGACCCAAGCCCCCCGACACAAACTACTGCAGCATAAATACTGGAGGCTGAGACAGGAGGGGTCAGGAGACACTGTGGCTGCATCCGATGATACCCACGGACAGGGCCAAACAGGTAGGATATAACCCCACCCACTTTGCCAAAGCACAGCCCCCACACCACTAGAGGGATATCTTCAACCACCAACCTACTACCCTGAGACAAGGCTGAGTATAGCCCACAAAGATCTCCCCCACGGCACGACCACGAGGGGGGCGCCAACCCGGACCAGATCACGTCAGTGACTCAACCCACTCAAGTGACGCATGGAAGAGCACCAGTAAGCCAGTGACTCAGCCTCCGTAATAGGGTTAGAGGCAGAGAATCCCAGTGGAGAGAGGGGAACTGGCCAGGCAGAGACAGCAAGGGCGGTTCGACGCTCCAGTGCCTTTCCGTTCACCTTCACACCCCTGGGCCAGACTACACTCAATCATAGGACCTGCTGAAGATATGAGTCTTCAAAAAAGACTTAAAGGTCGAGACAGAGTCTGCGTCTCTCACATGGATAGGCAGACCATTCCATAAAAATMGAGCTCTATAGGAGAAAGCTCTGCCTCCAGCTGTTTGCTTAGAAATTCTAGGGACAATAAGGAGGCCTGGGTCTTGTGACCATAGCATACCTTGTAGGTATGTACGGCAGGACCAAATCGGAAAGATAGGTAGGAGCAAGCCCATGTAATGCTTTGTAGGTTAGCAGTAAAACCTTGAAATCAGCCCTAGCCTTAACAGGAAGCCAGTGTAGAGAATCTAGCACTGGAGTAATATGATCAATTTTTTTGGTTCTAGTCAAGATTCTAGAAGCCGTGTTTAGCACTAACTGAAGTTTATTTAGTGCTTTATCTGGGTAGCCGAAAAGTAGAGCATTGCAGTAGTCTAATCTAGAAGTGACAAAAAAATGGATTCATTTTTCTGCATACTTTTTCGACAGAAAGTTTCTGATGTTACAAAGATGGAAAAAAGCTGTCCTTGAAATATTCTGATATGTTCGTCAAAATCAGGGTACAGAGTAACGCCGAGGTCCTTCACAGTTTTATTTGAGATGACTGTACAACCATTAAGATTAATTGTCAGTTCCAACAGATCTCTTTGTTTCTTGGGACCTAGAACTAGCATATCTAGTAGTTTTGCTTGGAATAGACAAGCCTTGGTCTCTCCCCATTCGCCATCCTCCTATTGTAGTGGGCCACAGAAAACTTTCATTGTCCCTCGTCTCTTGGGAAATTCCCCTCCTTATCCTGATGTGGCCCAGCCTGCACTAACATATCCCTTAAAGATCCATTCCTATATTTTGGCCACTCACCGGGATCTTTTATGTTTTTGTCTGGGAGTTCGGATTTAGCAGTAGCACCACCACTGTCATCTGGGACGGGGAGCGAGGAATCTGAATCTGAGTCTGGGTCCAAGATAGTAGGGTCTTCACCGACATTGTTTGGAGGTGTGGCTAGGCCTGGTGCGACCACCTGTTCTTGTCCAGCCAGAGAGCTTTAATCATTGGTGGAAGTGCATGGCTCGGACTCCTCCGGTTTGCSCTCTTCGCTGCTAGGATCAGCGAACTAGGGCTCGTCGTTCTCGGCGAATGAATGGCCTGTCCTCGTAGGCTTGTCATTCTCCACACCAGCTGATGGACATTGCTGCACGCTGGACAATTTCACCAGCGAATTTTTCTTTTGTTTGAGATTGTGCCTCTTTTCTCATTGTTTTAAAAAAAAATATTCGCGTCCTGATAGTTTTTGTCTCTTAGACATGGTAGCAAATTGTTTCAAATCMCTATAGATTACTTTTAGCTAAAATAATATCCACTAGTAGTAGCTAACGTTAACAAGCTAGGTTAGGCTACTGCCTTAATCACTAATCGTTTTCGACACACACAAACATAATACAAATACAATCATTTAATTGATTCATTTTTATTAACGTTTCACAATTGGATAATCCCATATAAACACACACATCACCATAGCTACCAAGGATAGTGGGAGTGAACTTCGAGAAGCGGGAATGGGGTGGGGGCGGGAACTGCAGCAAGGCTTTTTTGTTGTTGATTTGAACTTGCTTTAAAAAAAWMTATGCACACAACAAATACAAAACAATAGAAATATACAAACAAGAGTACTTGTTTGATATTACATATCAAGATTCATTTTCAATTTGTTAAATACTTTTATGGTGCCTATTGTTTTTTTGTTTTTACATTTACTGATCATTTCAAAATAATATTTAAATTCTATCTTAAATAATGTGAAGAGGGGTTTGTTCTCTGCCCACTTCATTTTATGGACAAAGAATCTTCCATGAAAGATAAACAAATTAACAATGAAAGTTAAATCAGGGTCCATATCATTTGGATCAAAATAAAACATATTCAAATTAACATCAAATTAACATTAATAGTCGTTTCTTTTAAAATAAAATCTTCTAACTCACTCCAAAGTCTTCTGACATAAGAACAGTCCCAAAATAAATGGTCAAGAGTTTCTGGGTCACAACCACAAAATACACATTTGTTATCAATAGCTATTTTAAATCTGTGTATAATAAAGGTCTTTACAGGGTAGATTCTATGAATGAGTTTGTATGATACTTCTTTCACCTTATTAGATATACAATATTTACCAGACAACAATGAGACTTTGTTCCAGTTCACTTGTCCTAGGGCTGCATTCCAGTACATTTTAGCAGAGGGAATAGTAACATATTGACATATTTTCCTTATATACATGTAATTACATTTATAGTTTAAAATGTCAATTCCTTCTAATTGTATTGAGGCTACAAAATCCTCAACAGTTGCACTTGGAGTATTGTTATATTCTCCTAAAAGAAGAATAGCACCTTTAGGGACAGCTCTAACAACAATTTGATACTCCTCAGTAGTGAATGTAACATTGTGTGTTCTAATAAATTCTGGATAATCATATAATTGTCAATCATTATTCAATAATTGTTTAACCCAAATAATGTTGTCAAACCAGTTCTGGAAAAATAAAGACTTGTTTTTGTATTTATGTCTTTATTATCTCAGATTGTATACCTATGTGGGGAAAAATTGTGTTTGTACATGAGATTCCAAGTTAGAAGTACTTGTTGATGAAAGTTTGCAAGCTTAATAGGGATTTTACCCACATCAAAGTTGCATTTGAGTAAGAGTTCTAGATCAACAATCTGTTTGAATATTAAATTAGGYATAATATTCCAGATGCAATCCTTATTTCTTAAATAGTTTTGTTTAATCTTAAATATTATATTAGAGGTTTTAAAATCCAGAGCATTCAACCCTCCCTCACTTTGGGTGCTACATATTACCGCTTTTCTTAAATAATAAGGTTTATTCCTCCATATGAAGTTAAATAATTTAGTATCAACCATTTTAGTTTACTGACAGAGGAACATCCAAGGCAAGGGAGGTATAAACTAATCGGGACAGACCTTCAGATTTTGATAAAAGTACACGTCCAGATAAAGAAAGATCTCTTAATAACCAGGAGTTAAATCTTTTTCCAATTTTCTCTACAATAGTAGAGAAATTTAAGTTGGCCCTTTCTTTCTGATCTTTGCTAACTTTAATACCAAGATATGTGATCACATCTTTTACAGGTATATTACATACTGTGTTTAAGTCACATCTTTTCAACACAAATAATTCACGTCCTAATATTCAGAGATAAACCTGATACATGTGAGAAGACATTAATACACTCAATAGCTTTTTTGACTTCATGATGATCTTTAAAAAAAAAGTGGTGTCGTCAGCCAATTGTGATTTTTTTTTCTCTCTTTGTCTTGTATCTGAATACCTCTAAAACTATCCTTATTTATATGATGTGCCATAACTTGTCTGACCAATAAAAATAAGAAATTGGGCATCCTTGTTTAATTCCACGTCTAATGTCGAATCTRTGTGAAGTTCCATGGGATAATTTAACAGAGCTGTTACTAATATTGTAAAGTGTCTTAATTACACTTTGAAAATATTGATCAAAACCAAAAAATCAAAGAGTCTCAAAAAGAAATAATGTTCAACTGTATCAAATGCCTTGTAAAAGTCTACAAATAAAATAAAGCCATCTTCCATAATGTGCTCATTGTAGTCTATCAAGTCCAAAACTAGTCGAACTGCAGCAAGGCTATGAGCTGGTGGCGCCGGAGGGCGGCAGCCAAATTGTCAAAATGCCGCCCCAAATTGAAGTGCGCCAAAGGCTGGGGCCTAATCTTGCCTAATGGYAGGGCCGGCCCTGCTAATAGGCCAAAACCAGATGGTTGTTTAGATTGGCTCATGACGACAGATGCACATTTAAAAAGTATACTGAACAAAAATATAAACACATATGTTGGACCCATGTTTCATAAGCTGAAATAAAACATCCCAGAATGCATGAAAGCTTATTTATCAAAAAAAAATTGTGCAAAAATGTGTTTACATCCCTGTTGGTGAGTGTTTCTCCTTTGCCAAGATAATCCATTCACCTGACAGGTGTGGCATATCAAGAAGCTGATTAAACAGCATGATCATTACACAGGTGCACCTTGTGCTGGGGGCAATAAAAGGCCACTCTAAAATGTGCAGTTTTGTCACACAACACAATGCCACAGATGTCTCAAGTTTTGAAGGAGTGTGCYATTGAAATGCTGAATGCAGAAATGTCCACCAGAGCTATTGGGAGAGAATTCAATGTTAATTTCTCTACCATAAGCATTGTTTTAAAGAATTTGGCAGTACATCCAACCGGCCTCCCAACCGCAGACCACGTGTAACCACACCAGCTCAGAACTTCCACATCCGACTTCTTCATCTGCAGGATGGTCTGGAGGAGCCACCCGGACATCTGATGAAACGGTGGGTTTGCACAACCAAAGAATTTCTGCACAAACTGTCAGAAACCGCCTCAAGGAAGCTCATCTGCATGCTCGTCATCCTCATCAGGGTCTTGACCTGACTGCAGATCGGCATCGTAACCGACCTCAGTGGGCAAATGCTCACCTTCAAAGTGTGCTCTTTACAGATAAAGCCTGGTTTCAAATGTACTGGGCTGCTGGTGTGTATGCCGTCGTGTGGACGAGAGGTTTGCTGATGTAAACGTTGTTTACAGACTACCCCATGGTAGCAGTGGGGTTATGGTATGGGCAGGCATAAGCTGTGCATTTTTGCCCCAGTCTATGTAACATACAACAAACACAAGTGCATTTTATTAATGGCAATTTGAATGTAGAGAGATACCGCGACATGATCCTGAGGCCCATTGCTGTGCCATTCATTCGCCGCCATCACCTCATGTTTGATCATGATAATGCATGGCCCCATGTCGCAAGGATCTGTACACAATTCCTAGAAGCTGAAAATGTCCCAGTTCTTCCATGGCCTGCATACTCACCAGAAATGTCCCCCATTTAGCATGTTTGGGCTGCTCTGGATCGCCCTGTATGACAGCGTGTTCCAGTTCCCGCCAATATCCAGAATCTTCGCACAGCCATTGAAGAGTGGGACAACATTCCAAAGACCACAATCAACAGCCTGGTCAACTCTTAAGCGAATGAGATGTGTCGCACTGCATGAGGCAAATGGTGGTTACACCAGATACTTGACTGGTTTTCTGATCCACAGCACTTTTTTTAAGGTGTCTGTGACCAAGAAATGCAATTCTTTATTCCCAGTCATGTGAAATCCATTCATTAGGGTCTAATTTATTTATTTAGCTAATTTCCTTATATGAACTATAACTCAGTAAAGTCTAAGAAAACACCAGACATTTCTTTTGCAATACTCTTGTRCTTGAGTTCCAGCAATTTAACATCACATTTTACTCAGTTTTGTTTACTCCACCCTACTATATTCAATGTAGTGCTTTGACACATTTAGTGGCAATTTTTTTAATTCCAAAAGTTAATTGTTTTTCTTAAAACAACTGCCATGGATTGCCATGATTGTCCCATTATATTATACAATTTGCCCCAGTCTATATAACATTCAAATATAGAATTTCAAATGGCAATTTTTTTTTACTAAAATTGTAGATACATTTCTCTACATTGTACTTTAAGGCTCCTTTAACACATACTTTCAACATAGACATGGAATACAAAAATCAACATAGAAAAAGCATAACTGTATATTGAAGTGTACACGAATAGAAAAAAATCTAATAAAAACAGTGAGGACAAATTATTTTCTATCTGAAAATGATCCAGTTTCACTTGTTTCTGGGCAAAGTAAAACAGTTCTTTCCTCCTCCATGACAAGATGTCATGTCCATGTTAGGTCATTCTTTTGCATTGTGTTGATGAATGTTGTGATGAATTCAAGGCACTCCATCAAGTCTATTCCTGCGTTGCCGTTATCTTATCCTGGTAAAGAGGTTTAAAACTGACACCGATTCCTGAATAAAAGGAGGAAAAAGTTAATTTAAAATCACAGGACAACAAGAAAGTAAAACATAGACAAGTACTGTAATTTTAAGAGCAGATTTGAGTGTAGTGTGTACTGTACACAAATGTGAAAAACCAACTCCGTTTTAGCACCTTTGTTGACCGTGTTTTACTAAAGAGATTCCAGAAGCGTAGCGTTTCATCACCAGCCCCTGTGACGATGGCCTCACCATCAGGAGACATTGCCTTCATAGTGCAGGGGATAGACAATATCAGAACATTAGGAAAAGCTAGGAGGTTAGGAACATCAAAACAAGACAATGTTACTTACCAGGTAGAGCACCCTGTACGAGTGTCCAGTAAGCTTGGCTACTTGACTGAGTGCAGGATATTTCCACACCAGGATCTGATTCTGAGAGTAACCATGTGTGCTGACCTATAGAAAAGGGAGAGTGCCACCAAACCATCAAAGTGCCATCAAGGTTGAAATAACGTTAGGATCACCATCACAACACTGAGTGGTATGTACCAGTTCATTGGCATGTTTCGACCATGCCAGGTTGCAGACCTGCGAGCCTGTGTCCATGCACTGCAGTGGCTGTGCGGTGAGTGTGTTCCAGAAGCGAATGCAGCGGTCAGCCGTTCCTCCCCCAGATGCCAACAGCCCGTGCTGGTGGGGGGACCAGGCGATGGCTTTGACTGCAGCTAGGTGATCCGTGTACTGCTGCACTGGTGCCGTACTAGAGTGGTTCCACACAAGCAGCTGAGAGAAATGCAGGCCATAACCAGAACAGACATACATGGTTGGTGAGGTTGTTATGTTGTAAACTTGGCTAATCCATGTTAAAAGCCATATCTGAGGGATGTGGACACAGAGTCATGATATATGCTATTATACCTTATTGTCGTTGCCCCCAGAGGCAAGCAGCTGGTGGTCTGTACTCCACTTCAGACCACACACTTCCTGCCGGTGACCCTGCAACTGACGGTCAGACTGGAGAGGTGGTGTGCGAATGTCCCTCTGCAGGATCATACGGTCTCGACTACCTGATGACAACTGGTCTGCGTTCCATGCCAGTGCACCTGTGGAAGATCAGACATGGGAATGGTGAGGGAGAGACCGATGAAATGAACAACTAGTATGCTACATCTATAACAGGGAATTTCCACTGAGTGCTCACCAACTCTAGCAGTGTGACCCTCTAGCGTAAAGAGCTTTTTGCCAGCTGCTGCATCCCAGATCTGTACGTAGCCTTTGTGAGTCCCCACCGCCACATGATTGCCCTGAATCAGAAACGCACAGCATTGGAGTCAGCCAACCACACACACAAAAAACACCTAGAGCAAGTAAAAAGTGTTATGGTGGGATTTACAAACGGAAGATTATATGGAGTTGAACTCACTCTCTCTGACCAGCCCACGGATGTAACAGAATTTCCCTCCACTGATAAGTCACACAGACGAGTTACCTGGAAAGACAAATCAATGCTCTCTGAGGGTTTGTATAGAAACGAACACCATGTGTAATGAGAGGCTAAATAATCATATGCACATGTATTAGTCACACAAGCAGTACCTGGCTGGTGCAGGCACTCCAGAGATAGACGCATGTGCCTAAGCCAACACTCAGCACATTTAAAGCAGACCAGTCCACAAGGTTGAGGTAGAAGTCATCCTGTAGTTCTGGAGCATCCAAGACCTTGAATGGGATCTTTGAGATTTTACGAGTCTGCTTCCTGGGTGACCGTAGCAACTTCTGACTGCACAGAAAGAAAACAAACCAAATGAAAAAACATTGATTTGAAGTTAACAGTAACCACCCTGCATCTTTACAGAGACACCAACTTATGAATTTACCTTTTGCTACTGACAGGTGACAATGAGTAGGGAGAGATGCCATTGTCCTCATCTGTTGTGCTCCTAGCACTGAGTGAGTACTGCACATAAAGGAAAAGATTTGGGTCAGACCTTGCTCCAGAATAACTTCATGTAGCTTGGAAACAAATGAGATTCTTACACTGAAGAGACTCCTCTTTTCCGGCGTGGATGGCTGCAACCGTCTGTCCTCTGTCTGGGGGTCCTGAACTTTGTCAATGCCTGCTCCGAGCAGCTCATTTTTCAGCAAAGCAGAGTAGGCCTGCCCATCTGCTAATACAGAACCAGAGTTACATTAACTACTATAATGTAAGCCGTTCTTAAATGTTAGTAATTTCATCTGATGTGGCATTGATTGTCATGTAACTTACCTTTGCTGCTATCAGATGTCACATCCTTTGTTTTTCTATTCGGACTTGGTGATTTCTCATTCTCCTAAAAACACAGATCACATACACATTTCACCATGAGCTGACTAAATGTGTCAATAAAAGAAGCTATAGTGAAGTAATGTATTATAATTGTGTTATGGGATTTTTATGAATAATGACTAAAATATGTATACATTTGACTTAGAATTATAACTAAACAGAATACTACTATGTTACTGTATGGATGTATGAATCTTATTATAATCATAATGCTGAATATAATGTGTGAAATTGTAATCAAGAATTGGAACAAGGAATGTCTGTCCCTTGTTAGAAAGAATGGAGTTATCATCAGACAGGCTGGAATGATGTGTTCCTTACAGGAAATTCTGTCTCTACCCAGGGAGGAGAGAGACCTTGGGCTGGTTGTAGGTGGCAGACAATGTGAGGAGGCTGTGAACTATATTGCCATTGTATCCGAGAGGAGGAAGGACATTTTAAAACCTATGACATCATTATTATTATATAACCTGATCTAAATTGTACTATGATCAGTACTCTCAAGAATAAACGCTATTGATTGATTTTGAGACTGGTTTCTGTCCATTTTATGCAAATAAGTATCTTACAAATTCTTATGAATGGGCAGAGTGTTTTAATTGAATTGGTTGATAAACATATAGGAATTAAATTCCTTTAACAAATTGATAGAGTATTAAAGAGGTTTAAGTGACATATACATTGATTCTGTGGAAGTTGATGTTCCAGTTGGCCCCTGCACGGGATGGGATGAATCTGTCACCATGCTTGCTGGGAGAGGACATTGGGGAGTTGTTGGGCGTCAGGTTCCGCATCACCTCGGTCACCTTCTGTACAATGGCAACATGTAKAATAATTACTAATGATGAATCATGACAGGTAAATGGAGAACCAACAAGTGCCAGTGCCCTTTTAAAATAACATTGTTCTAATAGTATGGTCATCACTGCACCACTTTGGTTAGGTGAGACACACCTTCCTTTTAATAACACTTCAGAAATGTTCCCAGTAATAAAATAAAAGCGAGAGTGGCATGATAATGAATACTCACAATGGGGCTGGTGTTTTCGTTCTGAATGTTGATCTGCCGAAGCAGGCGACGCTGATACTCTTGGTCCATAGTAGTGGTAGTGCCTCGCTGGCTGGATCTTGATTGGAAAGCCACAGTTAAAAGAGCAGTCTACTGCTGGCACTGATCCTCTGCACTTTGCATGCCAGGTATTCTTTTTACCAAGTTAACAGAAACAACACCACCAAAGAAACGAGGGTTCAGTCTACGTCGATGACATTTCACGAAACCACAGATAGCTAGCTAACTTCACTAAGGTCCGGAAGAATAGACAGGGAGCCCTCTCATCTGCTTGGTAACGTTAGCAAGCTAAGCTAACTCTGATAAACTACCAAATACCACACACACTGCCTTGGACACGGAAGTAAATATTTTTAAATCTAGTGCAGGTGTCAGGACACACCAGTATATTTTTTCTCTTATTCACGAGCAACTGAAGAGCAATAATGTAGAATGAAAGAAGTAAAAGTTCTGTGTGCTAGCTAGTTAGCTGGCATAAAATGTTACTGACCAAATTGCAATGCATTGTGGGAAATGCTTACGTAGCTAAACTGTTCAAATCAAAACACTGAACAGTCACACGTTGTTGCCAGATGAGAGGAATGCTGCTGCAACTAGCTAACGTCCGTTTGGTGAATTCTGAAAACGCACATAAGCTATGTCGTTAGGTTAGCTAATCAACGTAGCTACTTCCTTTGCTAACAATATACACAGGTTAGCTAGCAAGCAAAGAGTTTAGCCCCAAAATACTCATAACCAGAGCCATCTATGTATCTTAATACATGGCTGTGCTGATAACACCCATGGAATTATAATGAGTTAACGTTATRTAGCTCAAATTGAGCTTGAAAACATAGCAGTTAGCTGCATGCATGTCTCCATTTTGATGCTGTAGCTAGCTAGATTCGACACTAAGCCATGGAGAGTTCTATGAAGAAAGCTGTTGTGGAACGGAGGTCGAGGCTTCTGTATCTGTCCATGAGGCGTAGAGAGAAGATTAGGAAAGCCATCATGGATAAACGGATGGAAATCCAACGGCATATCAGACATAGAATGTATATCCTCAAAAAAATGAAGAGGCTTGCACATACAGTAAGTAACAAATGCCCTTCTAAAAGGAATGTTTTGGATGTTGTGTAGAGATCGCAATAGTCTTAATTTATACTTTCTAATTTAAATTGGGTTGGTGTGTGTGTGTGATATGATRATTAAGAAGGGTAAAGTGTATGTTTCAAGAGAACACATCCAGTATTTCAAAGACAAAATCAAATAGCCTAGGTGATTCAAACATTCCAACTTTAACAGTTTTTCAATTAGTAAAAAGTAGCAATTCAAATATCCATAACTGCTATATCTTTTTTTAGTTTCAGCCACCACCAAGCTCACCTTCAAGACCATCCTCCCCCCCAAGACCCTCACCCATGAGACATTACTCACCTGCAGAGCCTAAATCAGACTGGTGGGAGAGGGTTGTGACTAAGGAGTTCCATCCTCAAGACTGGCTCAACACATTCCATCTGACCAAGGACACATTTGACCAACTCTGTGACCAGGTCAGACCGGAAGTAAAAGACCCTACCTGTCATGTCTCTCTGGAGAAACGCGTGGCAATGGTTATATTACGGTTGGCCACCAACTTGGACTATCTCTCTATCGGTGACCTACTTGGCACAAGCAGCACCACAGTAATCAAATGTGTACGAGACATATGCAATATCATTGTGACAGTGCTGAAGCCACTCTTCATTCATCAGCCAAGTGAACAGGAGCTGGAGGAAATTGCAGCTGAGTTCAACACACAGTGGGGTTTCCCTCATTGTGTGGGTGTCATTGATTCCCTTCACATTTCTGTGAAATCTCAAAGCCAAACCAGTGATGGCTGGAACAGCAAAGGATGGCCCTCCACGGTGGTGCAGGGAGTTGTGAATGGACATGGTCACTTCTGGGACATCCGTGTAGGCTTTTCAGGCAGCACTGATGATGCAACCATACTGCAGGGCTCTGAACTATGGATGTTGGCGAGAGAAGGGGGACTGTCACCGAAGACACCTCACAAACTCATGGGCCAACCTCTTGGCTATGTGCTGTTGGGTGATGCAGCCTTCCCTTTGCAGACCTGGTTGCTCAAATGTTATCCAGTGTCACCTCAACTAACACCTCAGCAACGTGCATTTAATACTCAGCTAAGCCATGCACGGACCCCTATTGAGGGTACCTTTCGTCGCCTGAAAGCCCGCTGGCAGTGCTTAAAGCGCAACAACAGCAATGCTGCCCTGATCCCTGTGATGACTCAGGCATGCTGCATTCTACATAATATGTGTGAGATGAATAATGATCCCTTTATGGAGAAGTGGCTTGAAGAGACGAGCCAAAGCCTTTCCCAGCCGTGTGACCTAGCTCCTGCATGTCTGGATGACTCCAATGGCGAGGCGGTGAGGTCTTTGCTATGTGATTACCTCCATCAGCTACCAGAATCACAGAAGCAGGACAGTACACATGCAGCGCCACCTGACCTGGCAGACTCTCGCCCTGTCACACTCTCTGAGTGTGCTGAAGCAGTCAACATATTAACTACACTAGACTGACAATGTTGATCTGTTACATCTGTAATCCTACTTTTCAAATGCATTGAAAAGTGATGTGTGTGTGTATATATGATGTATATTATGGACAGTATGTGCATGTCTGCCATGAAGCATCCATATTTTATTTTTTAAATATAAAATATGGTTACTTGTTTGCTTCCTAACTGACTCAGAAATGTGAAAACTTTCTATAACACTGACCCCTGAAATATGACTTGAACAGCCCTGATTGACAAAGACAGTATTTACAGGAAACAATAACATTTTAATACAGTCAACCTACAAAAATGTATAGAAAAAGCTGTTGGTCTAGATGCATATGGAGAGGAATGATCCATGAGGTTGTGGAGTCAGTTACTCAGAGTAGCTTGCTGCATGATCACAGAACACATACTCAGCATCTGCAGGTACTCATCTGCACCATCCACTAAACACTTGTCAACCACCTGAAAAATGAGACAAATCAATAAGTCACTACGACTGTAAAATAAGATTGCCACATTGATGTAAGTTATGCCATTTTGAAACACCTACTGCCATCTTTTCCGTGATGGCAGACTTCTGCTTGTCATTCAGCTCTTCCTCTATGATGGCTTCGTGTAGCTGGTTGATGATTTGTGTGGCAGCATAGCCCTCATCTACCATGTTCTGTAAGTGGCAGAATGGCCAGGTGATTAGTCTGACAGAAAGCTGCTACATTAAAAGTGTCATGGAGTTAGATTTTCGATCCCTATGTAATGAAGCAGCAATAAAAAGTGAATGTGCATACCCGAACAGCAATCTCTAGTTTTTCAAATGTTCCCTTGAAACAGATTTTGAGCAAATTGTCAATCATCTTGGGAGGAACAACCTTAGAGAGGAATGTGAGCATAGGTGTCAGCAAAGTTGGATACCTCTCTTTTGACTAGACTGCACAGTGCAAAAAACAGGCAACTATTGTTGAGTGAAATACAATAAAAGCACTCACCCCTGCTATCTCTATGACCGCATTCTCTGTGATCTCATTATCTGTGTTCAGCCGTGCAGCACTTTGAAGAAAGGTTATGGCTTTTCTAAGATCCCCTTCTGAAACCTTCACCAACGCTGCAATACCCTGCAGGAAAACAATGGAAGGGGAAAAACACATTGAGACCTAGGTCTCATTTGCAAATGTGCCCTGGGAACAATACAGAAAATAAAATTATACACAATTTAAAAACACAAAATAAATAAATAGCAAATATTATATACACAAAAACAAAACACATTTATCAATATAAAAATCCCTTTCTCCTAAACTGACCCAGAGACAACAACACATCCAAATGAAAAGTTACTTGGAGATTATTCCACATGATAGGGGCCTGATAGGAAAAGACGGATTTACCCAGCTCTGTGGAAACACGTGCAGTCTCCAGCATTAACCAACCCTGTGATCTAGTGTTGTAATCAGAGTTTCTATATTTCCACAATGATGTTAAGTAAATTGTAGTTTGAGTTAGGCTTTATAAACAAAAACAGAATAATGAAGTGACGTACGTGTTTTTAGCAAGGTCCAACCAACTTCATGATAAAAACATCTAACAGTCAAAATGGTTTGATGTTATAAAATGAAGTGTTTATTTTATTTAACCTTTATTTAACCAGGTAGGCTAGTTTAGAACAAGTTCTCATTTGCAACTGCGACCTGGCCAAGAATAAAGCAAAGCAGTTCGACACATACAGTAACACAGAGTTACACATGGAATAAACAAACATACGTTTTTTATTTTATTTAACCTTTATTTAACCAGGTAGGCTAGTTTAGAACAAGTTCTCATTTGCAACTGCGACCTGGCCAAGAATAAAGCAAAGCAGTTCGACACATACAGTAACACAGAGTTACACATGGAATAAACAAACATACAGTCAATAATACAGTAGAAAAAAGTCTACATTGTGTGCAAATGAGGCCATGGCCATGGTGGCGAAGTAATTACAATATACCAATTAAACACTGGAGTGATTGATGTGCAGAAGATGAATGTGCAAGTAGAGATACTGGGGTGCAAAGGAGCAAGATAAATAAATACAGTATGGGGATGAGGTAGTTGGACAGGCTATTTACAGATGGGCTATGTACAGGTGCAGTGATCTGTGAGCTGCTCTGACAGCTGGTGCTTATAGCTAGGGAGGGAGATATGAGTCTCCAGCTTCAGTGATTTTTGCAGTTTGTTCCAGTCATTGGCAGCAGAGAACTGGAAGGAAAGGCGGCCAAAGTAGGAATTGGCTTTGGGGGTGACTAGTGAGATATACCTGCTGGAGCGCGTGCTACGGGTGGGTGCTGCTATGGTGACCAATGAGCTGAGATAAGGCGGGGCTTTACCTAGCAGAGACTTGTAGATGACCTGGAGCCAGTGGGTTTGGTGACGAGTATMAAGCGAGGGCCAGCCAACGAGAGCATACAGGTCGCAATGGTGGGTAGTATATGGGGTTTTGGTAAAAAATGGATGGCACTGTGATAGACTGCATCCAATTTGTTGAGTAGGATGGTCAGTTTTACGAGGGTATGTTTGGTAGCATGAGTGAAGGATGCTTTGTTGCGAAATAGGAAGCCGATTCTAGATTTAATTTTGGATTGGAGATGTGAGTCTGGAAGGAGAGTTTACAGTCTAACCAGACACCTAGGTATTTGTAGTTGTCCACATATTCTAAGTCAGAACCGTCCAGAGTAGTAATGCTGGACGGGCGGGCAGGCAGGTGCGGGCAGCGATCGGTTGAAGAGCATGCATTTAAGAGCAGTTGGAGGCAACGGAAGGAGAGTTGTATGGCATTGAAGCTCGTCTGGAGGTTACTTAACAGTGTCCAAAGAGGGGCCAGAAGTATACAGAATGGTGTCGTCTGCGTAGAGGTGGATCAGGGAATCACCAGCAGCAAGAGCAACATCATTGATGTATACAGAGAAAAGAGTCAAACCCAAGAATTGAACCCTGTGGCACCCCCATAGAGACTGCCAGAGGTCCAGACAACAGGCCCTCCGATTTGACACACTGAACTCTATCTGAGAAGTAGTTGGTGAACCAGGCGAGGCAGTCATTTGAGAAACCAAGGCTGTTGAGTCTGCCGATAAGAATGTGGTGATTGACAGAGCGAAAGCCTTGGCCAGGTCGATGAATACGGCTGCACAGTAATGTCTCTTATCGATGGCGGTTATGATATCGTTTAGGACCTTGAGCGTGGCTGAGGTGCACCCATGACCAGCTCTGAAACCAGATTGCATAGCGGAGAAGGTACGGTGGGATTCGAAATGGTCGGTAATCTGTTTGTTAACTTGGCTTTCGAAGACCTTAGAAAGGCAGGGTAGGATAGATATAGGTCTGTAGCAGTTTGGGTCTAGAGTGTCTCCCCCTTTGAAAAGGGGGATGATCGTGGCAGCTTTCCAATCTTTGGGAATCTCAGACGATACGAAAGAGAGGTTGAACAGGCTAGTAATAGGGGTCCAGATTTTGCCGCTCTTTCAGAACATCAGCTATCTGGATTTGGGTGAAGGAGAAATGGGGAGGCTTGGGCGAGATGCTGTGGGGGGTGCCGGGCAGTTGACCGGGGTTGGGGTAGCCAGGTGGCAAGCATGACCAGCCGTAGAAAAATGCTTATTGAAATTCTCAATTATAGTGGATTTATCGGTGGTGACAATGTTTCCTCAGTGCAGTGGGCAGCTGGGAGGAGGTGCTCTTATTCTCCATGGACTTTACAGTGTCCCAGAACGTTTTMGAGTTTGTGCTACAGGATGCAAATTTCTGTTTGAAAAAGCTAGCCTTAGCTTTCCTAACTGCCTGTTTATATTGGTTCCTAACTTCCCTGAAAAGCTGCATATCACGGGGCTATTCGATGCTAATGCAGTATGCCACAGGATGTTTTTGTGCTGATCAAGGGCAGACAGGTCTGGAGTGAACCAAGGACTAAATCTATTCCTGGTTCTACATTTTTTGAACGGAGCATGCTTATTTAAGATGGTGAGGAAGGCACTTTTAAAGAATAACCAGGCATCCTCTACTGACGGGATGAGGTCAATATCATTCCAGGTCGATTAGAAAGGCCTGGTCGATTAGAAAGGCCTGCTCGCTGAAGTGTTTTAGGGAGCGTTTGACAGTGATGAGGGGTGGTCATTTGACCGCAGACCCATTACGGATGCAGGCAATGAGGCAGTGATCGCTGAGATCTTGGTTGAAAACAGCAGCGGTGTATTTGGAGGGCAAGTTGGTTAGGATGATATCTATGAGGGTGCCCGTGTTTACGGATTTGGGGTTGTACCTGGTAGGTTCATTGATAATTTGTGTGAGATTGAGGGTCAAGCTTAGATTGTAGGATGGCCGGGGTGTTAAGCATGTTCCAGTTTGGGTCACCTAGCAGCACGAGCTCTGAACATAGTTGGGGGGCAATCAATTCACATATGGTGTCCAGGGCGGTCTACAGCAAGCGGCAACGGTGAGAGACTTGTTTCTTGTTTCTGTGTGCTATGATAAATTGTGTCCAAGGGCTTCAAAACACTGGTAGCTGCATTCATGTATATAATATCGCCATAATCTYTAACAGAAATAAATGTGGACTGAATATTTGTTTTCTACTATTTAATGAAAGGCAAGTCCTATTCCTACGGAAGAAGCCCAACTTCATTCTTAATTTCTCGACTAACTCGTCAACATGCTTTTTAAAAGATAGCTTTACCTCAATCCAGAAGCTCAGATATTTATAGGCGGGGACACGATCAATTGGGGCACCATCTAACATACTTATGCATAAAACATCAGTTACATTATTACATGATTTGGAAAATAACATGTACTTGGTTTTACCAGCATTTAGTATCAACTTCTGGTCAACCAAGGCCTTCTGCAAGGTAGTAAAAGCAGATTGAGGAGTCAGAGCCTGAGCTGCCGTAGGGGCAGTAGCGTATACAACAGTGTACGCAGATGACAGATGAAAGTTAGTTTTGTACAGATAGACCAATGCCGTTAATACAAATAGTGCAAAGAACTGGACCAAGAATCGAACCCTGTGTGACACCTTTTGTTATGTCTAGAAATCCTGACTTAACCCCATCAATAAGTATACACTGTTCTGTCTTTTAAATAATTCTCAAACCAGCTGCAAGCAGTCCGATCTAAGCCAATCATAGAGTTTCTGAATAAGTAAGGTGTGATCCACAGTGTTGAATGCCTTGGACTGGTCAATGAAGAAGGCAGTAGTGTTTCTTCATCTAAAACCATGGAAGTAGTAGAGATGATACTATGACCTGGTCTGAACCTGTACTGTTTTACATTCAGAAAATATTTAGCAGTTAAAAGGGATCCAGCTGAGTATTAATCAATGATTCCAGGATCTTTTCTAGGCAAGAGAGTTTGGTAAGGGGACGATAATTATTTAGATCACTCAGGTCGCCACCTTTATGTAGAGGAAGCACATGGGCCGCCTTCCAAACTCTAGGGATAGTACCCAATATAATTGTAAAAAAATGATGATGCAGTGTGTACAGTTGTAATCATTACCTCCTTTGAGTACTTGAGATTCTCCTTGTCACAGATATCCAGCAGGCGCTCTTCTTGGACCTGATTTGCTAGAGGTTTGAAGCGGAATTTGGAGCATCTGGATGTCAGGGGCTCAATAATCCTGGAAATAAAATCAGTCAATTTAAGTTGGCTTAGCTACAGATTTAACATTTATTACATCATATTGTAAAGTGTCTCAAAGAGTTTGTAATGTTGTGTAAAAAAATACAACTTATAGATTTCATATTCTAGAGTGCCTCTTGGAATACGAAGCCCAATCGACCTGCTGACGTAGTTGCAGATGAGACAGAAGCGGGTGGTCCGGGACTCCTTCTCCATGGTGCGTCTGAGAGCAGCCTGAGCAGCATTGGTCATTGAGTCAGCCTCATCCAGGATGATGATCTTAAAGGGTGGGCATGGTTTCCCACTGTCAGAGGTAAGGAATGGAAAGAGGCTTTAATATCCTAATTTAACATGAACAATATGCTGACTGTTATAGGGGGTAAGGAAAGTACATGTATTATATGATCTGATTTGTTGTGTAGATTGAGCTTGCTACATGTGTGTTTGGGGGGGGGGGGGGGTATGTGAATAAAGGTTAAGGAAACTGGTACTTGCTCAGTGCGGTGGCCTGCTACAGTCAGCTGGGCAAATCTCTTGACTTTCTCTCTCACCACCTGAATCCCTCTCTCATCGGAGGCATTCAGCTCCAGCACTCTCTGTCGGTACAGCTCTGGCCTGTGGAAAGGAACGGACACTGAAAACTRACTGTGGTGTAGACAAGCACTGAAACCCACAAACGCATATCTGCATCAGTTGGAATGCAGTAATCTGGAAATCTGGTGAGTCCCTCTCACCCATAAAGTTCCCTGGCTGCAGCCAGGATGGTGGAGGTCTTTCCTGTTCCAGGTGGTCCATAGAACAGCAGATTGGGGAGCTGCAACAGAAATCATGTAATATTCAAACAGAATCGCAGGCAGACAGTATTTACCCTAAGCATATGAAGTCACTACTCATGGAATTGAAGAGGTTACTTACATCAGCGCCCTCTATAGTCTTCTTCAGCACAGCAACCACCTCCTCTTGAAACGCCACCTCTTCCATACATTTTGGTCTACTGTAAACAGCCAAACAAGGGTTTTCAGTGTTGATCAAATTAATGCAGGGTTTTCAGTGTTGATCAAATTAATGCAGGGTTTTCTTTCTGACTAAACATATTAAGCCACTTTAATTATCACCAAGACATTTGTCTGCAGCTACCGAATAGCATTTCTATTCTTTGGGTGTCTGTAATTACATTCTATGAATGAAGATTCTCAAGGGCTTATACTACAACCGCTGAGAAATTGAACGTACTATTTCTCTACCCAGGGGACAGATTTCTGCTTCTTCTCTCCACTGGTCCCTGTACCTTTCTCTTTCAGAGGTCTGGTGCCTTGAGTTGATGTTCCTTTCAAAAACGCCTGCATGGCTCTTCCTTGAAAATGGGATTTAGAAAACAGATCACTGCCCATTAGTCACCGAGTCATACTTGACTGTCAAAAAGAGGGCGACGTTCACCTCTTTCTTTGACAAGCTAGCTAACGTTAGCTGGCTAAACAATAACAACCACCAGTTAGCTAGCTCGCAGAACAGTTAGCAAGTASCAACAGTGCTCATTAGCTAGCTATATAGCTTTGGTAATAAGAATCAACTTACCCAAAGTTGATTGAAACCGGACTTTACAATTAACTTACACCGTTTAAAAATAATTAGGTATATGTAGCTAGATAAACTGCGTTGACATTCGGAATGTGTAATCTGTTGACATGTGTGGTTGATTTCCCGCCCTGACGGTTGTCACTAGTTACCATAGCCACAAAATTAGAATTATGTCTAAAACCCCGCCTATTTATAAAATGTATCTTCTTAAAATAAAACCCTAGACGTAACCCTAACCTTAACTGAACGGCTAACCTTATGCCTAACATTACATTAAGATCAAAAAGCATTTTTGTTTTGTTTTCATACATTTTTACAACACAGCCAATGTTGACTTTGTGGCTGTTGTAACTAGTGACAACCCGCCCTGATGGAGAAGATGCGACGCCTTCTTCCGCCTACGATACTCTTTTTCCTCCAATCAGAGAGTTGAGCGACGGTAACGTTTTAGTATTCAATGCGGATTCTTCTCTTCATCCGTCACCTCGTCTAGGGAGGTAGTTCATGTTGTACTACTATCGAATGATGTATTTAAAATAACATAGTGAGGAAAAAAGTACAATTATGCCATGGCATTGTTTAATACTCGTTTCTTATTGGCTTGAAGGGCATTCTAGAGCGTGCATTATTTTCTTATGACACACGGTATATCGGCACGGTAGAATTTGGCTTTAATTCATACTTACATGTTTTGAAAGCAAAAGTCGAGTAGAAAACATGATTGGTATTGTTGAATTCGATTATTATAATAGAAAGCTAGAACTGATGGTTTGGTTAGCTAAAATAGCACGTCTGTTTGATTACCACAGCAACTATTGTAGTTATCTAGTAAACTTGCTAGCTACTTCAGATGTTGAACACATTTCTAGTGGCAAATTAATGAACACATTTCTAGTGGCAAATGTGTTGAATTATAGCCATGGTATAAAAGGGATAATGATCAACTCGGGGCCCAATGCTTTCTCTGGAAAATAACGCAACTCCTTGGAAGGTAATTTCAACTCAGTTACATCGTCATGGAAAACACCTTTGACGTCCTTCAACATTATTTTTCATAGAACGCATAGCCCCTCGTTGATTATCCCTTACACATTTTCATTTTGTATGCCTCATCACCAGTCACGACCAGCTGTCAGTTATTCATGATTGTCGCCTGGGGTAATGGAGTGACCATTTATATTTCTATGGGAGTGACATTAGGGGCGCAGATGTCTATGGGGCGTCTGCTCGATGCTCGTCTCCTAGGCAATCGCCACGGTCCCAAGGGCAACGACGTGTGGTAAGAAGATAATGCCCTTGGCTTGCATGTTTGCTTTCATCAAAATGTGGGACAGAGTAGTAGAGGGATGGGTTGACCTTATTGTATCGAATCATGCTTTCTTGCATGACATTACACTATTAATACTATCTGTATTAATACAGCCAGTGATGGGGAAGCTACTTTGAAAATATAGGTTACCAAGCTACCATATTACTTCACAATGGAAGAAGTTAAGCTACACCAAAGCTACCCTAAAGAACATTTTTGTTTACTTAGCTAAAGTTGATTCAACCTGTTTTTGCCCAGTGAGTAGTTCCAATAGTTAGCTACACCACCACAATTTAGTTCAACTACGATCAAGCTAATGCAAAAGGTAGTTTAATGACTAGTTAAACTACATGTAGTTCACAACTCCACACATATATATATATATATATAGTCAGGACAATACTGGTCAAGGAGGGGAACTTTATTTTTATAGTTGAAATGTTTTATTTTTATTTTTGTCCTGAGCAAATTTCAATCTCTCAAAAAATGATATAATGAATATGAACTAGAAGAATATTTATCTCAAAGCTGTGATTCATAAAAAAATGTGGCCTGCGATTTGGTAAAGATTTGTAAAAAATCCTGAATGAATCAGGAATGAGCAGGTTCAGCTACACCATAACATTATTCATGTCCTCATTACATGTAGTGCAATAAGACTGCTCATGGTCTGAAAAGTTCTCTACTTTTGATAGATTTAAACAAACTACAGTGTATTCTGAAAGTATTCAGACCCCTTGACCTTTTCCACATTTTGTTACGTTACAGCCTTATTCTAAAATGAATTCCATTATTTTCATCAATCTATACACAATACCCCATAATGACAAAGCAAAAACAGGTTTCACAAATGTTTGCAAAATTATGAAAAATGAAAAAATGGAAATATCACATTTAGATAAGTATTCAGACCCTTTACTCAGTACTTTGTTGAAGCACTTTTGGCAGCAATTACAGCCTCAAGTCTTTGGGTATGACGCTACTACCTTGGCATACCTGTATTTGGGGAGTTTCTCACATTCTTCTGTGCAGACTCTCTCAAGATCTGTCAGTTTGGATAGGGAGCGTCGCTGCACAGCTATTTTCAGGTCTCTCCAGAGATGTTTTTCATCAAGGATCTCTCTTTACTTTGCTCCATTCATCTTTCCCTTGAACCTGCCTAGTCTATCAGTCCCTGTCCCTGAAAATCTCCACAGCCTGATGCTGCCACCACCATGCTTCACCGTAGAAAGAGTGCCAGGTTTCCTCCAGACGTGACGGTTGGTATTCAGGCCAAAGACTTCAATCTTGATTTCATGAGACCAGAGAATCTTGTTTCTCATGGTCTGAGTGTCCTTTAGGTGCCTTTTGGCAAACTCCAAGCAGGCTGTCATGTGTCTTTTACTGAGGAGTGGCTTCCATCTGGCCACTCTACCATAAACGCCTGATTGGTGGAGTGCTGCAGAGATGGTTGTTCTTCTGGAAGTTTCTCCCATCTCCACAGAGAAACTCTGGAGTTCTGTCAGAGTGACCATCGGCTTCTTGGTCACCTCCATGACCAAGGCTCTTCTCCCCCGATTGCTCAGTTTGGCCTGGCGGCCAACTCTAGGAAGAGTTGGTGGTTCCAAGCTTCTTCCATTTAAGAATGATGGAGGCCACTGTGTTCTTGGGGACCTTTAATGCTTCAGAAATGTTTTGGTATCCTTCCCCAGATCTGTGCCTCGACACAATCCTGTCTCGGAGCTCTGTGGACAATTCCTTTGACCTCATGGCTTGGGTTTTGCTCTGACATGCACAGTCAACTGTGGGACCTTATATAGACAGGTATGTGCCTTTCCAAATCATGTCCAATCAATTGAATTTACCACAGCTGGACTCCAATCACGTTGTAGAAACATCTCAAGTATGATCAATTGAAACAGGATGCTCCTGGGCTCAATTTCGAGGTTCATAGCAAAGGGTCTGAATACTTATGTAAATAAGGTATTTCTATTTTTTTTCTTTAATACATTTGCCAAAATTGCTAAAAACCTGTTTTCGCCTTGCTATTATGGGGTATTGTGTGTAGATTGATGAGGATTTTTAAAATCCATTTTAGAATGAAGCTGTAATCTAACAAAATGTGGAAAAAGTCAAGGGATCTGAATACTTTCCGAATGCACTGTAATTCGAAATCACCATGGTCACAACCATAAACTGTCAACTCCATCTATCTGATGGATAGAATATGAATTTTGGTTCAAATATGTTTGTTTTTATGTAGATTTTAGAGTCATAAAGCAACTGAGGAAAAACAAAATTTCTATACCACTTATACCACTTGAATGAAGAAAATTGCAATTTTTGTTAACTCCGTCAGATTTTTGTCTAACGTAAACTCCGTCAGAGTACTGGAAGATCTGATAGAATGGTTATGTTTATATTGGGGATTTTCAAATGGATCATGTTTCATATTTTGTGTGGCTCGTCAAATCTGTCACTGATGGCTAAACCCCCTTAATATACATTTTATTTGTCAATATTCTGAAAAATATGTTTAAGCACTGTTCTGCAACATATGCTTAAACTATTGAAGCATTTGCTGTACTAGACTTAAGGGATGATGTTTGCTTTATAAATGTTTTTTATATATTCTGAATCTAGAAAAACTTGCCAAAATGCTAATAATTAGCCCTGAGTGTACAAAATATTAGGTACACCTTCCTAATATTGAGTTGCACCACCCTTCTGCCATCAGAACAGCCTCATTTTGTCGGGGCATGGACTCTACAAGGTGTCAAAAGAGTTCCACAGGGATGCTGGCCCATGTTGATTCCAGTGCTTCCCACAGTTGTGTCAAGTTGGCTGGATGTCCTTTGGGTGGGAGACCATTCTTGATACACACAGTAAACTGTTGAGTGTGAAAAAGCCAGCAGCGTTTCAGTTCTTGACACATTCAAACCAGTGCACCTGGCACCTACTACCATACCCCGTTCAAAGGCACTTACATTTTTTGTCTTGCCCATTCAKCCTCTGAATGGAACACATACATAATCCATGTCTCAATTGTCTCAAGGCTTAAAAATCCTTCTTTAACCTACTTCTCCCTGATTGAAGTGGATTTAATAGGTGACATCAGTAAGGGATTATAGCTTTCACCTGGATTCACCTGATCAGTCTATCTATGCCATGTAAAAAGCAGGTGTTCCTAATGCTATAAAACAAAACAAAAAAAATATTTGTATTATATAGTTCAATAATCTAATGTTAGACTCAAACAATCAAAGTCTTTAAACTTGTTGGACAATAAATATAAAAATGAAATGTCTTACGGAGTTGACATAAATCCAGTTAGGTGCATTTTATGAAACAAATCTAGAATTAGTAGGTTGTTCCCTTACATGGTGTGATAGCTGATACTTTGGTCTATCAAAATATATATTTCCAATTTTGTTAATATTAATACAAATATTTGTGAAAAAACTAGTTGAGATTGTCCTGTTTTTCAAGAATCCCTTATCTACATATTTAATTTCTGTATGCTAACAGCCTATTTCAGCCTACATATTTCCATTATTAAAATGGATTACTTGAAAATGAAATCCTTTACTTACAATATTATATTTTAAATGTTATGATATTATTTGATATTGTCTGCCATTTAGATTAAGCAGATTTTTTAAGAAGCAACATTTTCATCATAGCCCAAGTGGTACTGTAGCTCCATTCCAGTGGCTCTATAGCTCCAGGTTTTGTGTTATGGAATCCATTAGCCCCCTATCTCCCCAAGGCAGGTAGCTGCTCCCTGATTTGCTTCCTGGTGTCTGACTCAGCCTTTATTACAGCAAGCCGAGCATCAGCCTGAAAGCAGCGTTAGCCCATCCTGATTGGCTCACACAGTGAGCGTGTGTGTATCCATCCATTYCTAATGACACATACACATACTATGCTAAATTGTATTGTACTTTTTGAGGAAAAAATATATTTTTTGTGGAGTTAGAGGTATCCGCAGAACCTGAAGTTTCTTCCCTTCTCTCACATCATCTCTGAGGTGCTTTCGGACTGGGAGTGGCACTGTGCTTTGTGTGTGAAGGGTCCTTCAGCCTCCGGTGAGGGAGCGGATTGACGAAGGAGAGTGGTGGAGAGTAGAGCAGAGGAGGGGAGAGAGGAGAGCCGAAGCTGCACACACCCTGAGATGCTCTGCTGGCTAAGAGAGGAGGAGATGTCTCTGCAGGAGTTCCAGCAGCGTGTGGGCTGTGTCATCACACATGTCGGTGAGTGTCCTGTCTTCATCCCTCCATCAGCCATCAGCCATCAGCCATCAGCCACACTGGGGGTTGTGGGGAGGGAAGGGGTATGTACCAGGGAGAGAGGGAGCAGGGAGGTGATACCCAGCAGCTGCTCCCTGGATGGTCTCCCTATTCCAGGCAGTATCCTTAGAAATGCTCAGATATGGAATTGCTTTATAATAGAGATACATGTGTAAATGTATGGTCTAAACTGGTAGAAATGTCAGATTTGGGCTGATCATTATAGCTGCAATTTACATAGTTAGTTCAAGGTCATAGTCAACGTTACACAAATAACCATGAAGTATGTGGTTATATCTAGTGGGATCTGGTATGTGGATTTATATTTTATTTTTGTATGATTCATAATGGACGCATCATGTTCCTCACACCAGTCAGACTTCTCATACTATGCTGGTGTAGTAACTAGTTGTCGCAGAACTTCACAGGGGTGTCATCAGAGAGTGTGATTGTCAAATCAAATCAAAGAAAAATCTAATTTGATTTGTCACATACACATGGTTAGCAGATGTTAATGCGCGTGTAGCGAAATGCTTGTGGTGTAGCAAAATGCTTGTGATGTAGCGAAATGCTTGTGATGTAGCGAAATGCTTGTGGTGTAGCAAAATGCTTGTGATGTAGCGAAATGCTTGTGATGTAGCGAAATTGTTGCGGTGTAGCGAAATGCTTGTAGTGTAGCGAAATGCTTGTGATGTAGCGAAATGCTTGTGGTCATATGCTCCTATATTGAAAATGATTTTTCCATTATCTGATAATCCAATCCCATCCCATTCTTATTATGAATTTAATTGTAAATCACTAAAACCACATTTAAGAGCTAATATGTATATCATCATGAAGATAGATATACTGTATTTACTGGTATCTATGGGTTTCATTAGCTATTTAATGAAAGTAAATGTTATTAGCCAAAGAAAACAGAAAACCTAATATAAATCTCGTTAGATTCCTATTTCCCACTCTCTCAATTCCTCTTGTTGACCACCATTCCACATTCTACATCCGGGTCTTCCGGGCTGGGCAGAGGAAGTAGGTTATTGTGCCACGCTGGAGATTGTTACGGAGTGTCTTCTATCATGGCTCTAGTGAGGCAGGCAGTCAGCAGCCATCCATGGGGGAGGGGACCATGCAGGCAGTTACCATAGAAACTGAGATAGCCCAAGCTTGTGTGCATCAGGCCCTATTGATTTATGGAAGCAGCCTCCCCTGTGTTGCTGCTTGCATCTCTCACGCCCCCAATTTATCAGAGACCCCCAATTATCGTCAGTGTCATGTTATATGTTGAGCGTTATAGATCGCTGTCGTGATAATACAGTTGAAGTCGGAAGTTTACATACACCTTAGTCAAACACATTTAAACTGTTTTTCACAATTCCTGACATTTAATCCTAGTAAAAATTCCCTGTCTTAGGTCAGTTAGGATCACCACTTTATTTTAAGAATGTGAAATGTCAGAATAATAAGAGAGAGAAGGAATTATTTCAGCTTTTATATCTTTCATCACATTCCCAGTTGGTCAGAAGTTTATATACACTCAATTAGTATTTGGTAGCATTGCCTTTAAATTGTTTAACTTGGGTCAAACGTTTTGGGTAGGCTTCCACAAGCTTCCCACAATAAGCTGAGTGAATTTTGGCCCATTCCTCCTGACAGAGCTGGTGTAACTGAGTCAGGTTTGTAGGCCTCCTTGCTCGCACATGCTTTTTCAGTTCTGCCCACAGATTTTCTATAGGATTGAGGTCAGGGCTTTGTGATGGCCACTCCAATACCTTGACTTTGTTGTCCTTAAGCCATTTTGCCACAACTTTGGAAGTATGCTTGGGGTCATTGTCCATTTGGAAGACCCATTTGCGACGAAGCTTTAACTTCCTGACTGTTGTCTTGAGATGTTGCTTCAATATATCCACATAATGTTCCTCTCTCATGATGCCATCTATTTTGTGAAGTGCACCAGTCCCTCTTGCAGCAAAGCACCCCCACAACATGATGCTGCCACCCCCGTGCTTCACGTTTGGGATGGCGTTCTTCGGCTTGCAAGCTTCCCCCTTTTTATTCCAAACATAACAATGGTCATTATGGCCAAACAGTTCCATTTTTGTTTCATCAGACCAGAGGACATGTCTCCAAAAAGTACGATATTTGTCCCCATGTGCAGTTGCAAACCGTAGTCTGGCTTTTTTATGGCGGTTTTGGAGCAGTGGCTTCTTCCTTGCTGAGCAGCCTTTCAGGTTATGTCGACATAGGACTCGTTTTACTGTGGATATAGATACTTTTGTACCTGTTTCCTCCAGCATTTTCACAAGGTCCTTTTGCTGTTGTTCTGGGATTGATTTGCACTTTTCTCACCAAAGTACGTTCATCTCTAGGAGACAGAACTTCCTGAGCGGTATGACGGCTGCGTGGTCCCATGGTGTTTATACTTGCGTACTATTGTTTGTACAGATGAACGTGGTACCTTCAGGCGTTTGGAAATTGCTCCCAAGGATGAACCAGACTTGTGGAGGTCTACTATTTTTTTCTGAGGTCTTGGCTGATTTCTTTTGATTTTCCCATGATGTCAAGCAGAGGCACTGAGTTTGAAGGTAGGCCTGGAAATACATCCACAGGTACACCTCCAATTGACTGAAATGATGACATGGCTTTAGATGCTTCTGATAGGCTAATTGACATAATTTGAGTCAATTGGAGGTGTACCTGTGGATGTATTTCCAGGCCAGAAAATTTTCTGGAATTTTCCAAGCTGTTTAAAGGCACTGTCAACTTAGTGTATGTAAATTTCTGACCCACTGGAATTGCGTTACAGTGAATTATAAGTGAAATAAACTGTCTGTAAACAATTGTTGGGAAAATGACTTGTGTCATGCACAAAGTAGATGTCCTAACCGACTTGCCAAAACTATAGTTTGTAAATTAGAAATTTGTGGAGTGGTTGAAAAACGAGTTTTAATGACTCCAACCTAAGTGTATGTAAACTTCCGACTTCAACTGTATGTTATTATACCAATCTGACCTAAATACTGTATCCCCAAAGCGTCCTTTATAAAAGGTTCATAATGAGCTTCTCTTTACAGAAGATGATTGACTTGCTACACAAGACGCTGATGACAGTAATGTTATTCTGCTAGTGGCATTTATTCACCATTGATTTATTTAAGATCAAAGACACAACCCTCTGTTTATCTGTAAGGGATGTAGAACAGTGCAGCTTCAATCACATACTTGACATTTTAAGCCATGAGTGGGAAATGGTGAGCTTGGCAGCTGATGTCGGCAGCACTACCTCAGAGGTATTATTGCAATTAAAACCTTGTAACAGGCTCCATGACTCACAGGGAGAGAGAAAGAGAGAGATTCAAGCCTTATCTGAGTGAAGGCTGCGTAATTTACGGTAACGTCGTATAGATTTTATGAATGATTCATGATAACAAATTATGTTTCAAAACAGAATTATTGTAATGATTAGAATTCAGACCGTAGTATTTGTATCCAGTCACAGCTCTCCCAAACAAATTATATTTAGAGGAAAATACATTACCTAATATAAATGAACCTTCAAATAGTTTTCAGGAAGAAAAGGTCAGGCAAAAGTATGTTTTGTTTTGTTGCCTCTGTAGCAACAGAGGAATTACAGTAGCACAATGCTTCTTGTGTACTGGGAAATCCTCCATAACTCACCCCAAGGATCTCTAATATGAAGAATTACATTTCCATACAGGAAAATATCAACTCAGTATTACTGGTTGAATTCTTAACCTCATTGTGTGCAAAGAATTTGGCCCAGTGTAGCAGTAACCCTAATTTTGCACACTGTACTATTTAGCAGAGTAGAAGAATGGAAATGTGTGGCATCAGTCACCCGTTGCTAATTGAACTAAGAGGATTAGTATGGTCTGACCACTCATGGCTGGCCCCATATACAGTATGTGGTTAACACAGGGAAATGAAACAGTCTATAGGCCTATCGAAAAAGAAAATACAACCACTTCCAAACATGAGCACAGAATAGAGACACAGCTTGCAGCTGACAGGGAATCATAAAGGCACCAAGGCTGGAAAACACATTCAAATGTCAGAGTAATAACTACAATATATGGTTTCCGGAGGCATTTCGTTTCAAGCATAATTTGTGTGAAAGTGACATGACAATGTACATGTTCTGCTGGCTCTACAACACAGACCTCTATCCTAGACGTTATGTATTTTGTGTGAGCATGTTTATGGTTTCTCTCACCATAAATGTTGGCTAACTTGTCTGTCATTCATTTTGTTGTAACTATGGCACTGTGGTAGTTATATTCTCTTACAGTAAGCCATGAATCTATTGAAACTCTATGGACATCTGCAATGTTGGTTTGTGCAGGTTATCATAGATAGATAAATAGAAATCAGCATTGTTTTGTCCCTCCCTTTATCTATGTGCCCATCCCTCATCGGCTTAGCAGCCAAAGGGTCAGTGCTKTTCTCTAAAATCAATACCAGATGCCACCATGAGGGCCTGGTGCCATGTTATTCTGTGATAGTGATAGTGCATTCATAAGCCTTGGCACAGAATGAGACACAATTCAGATCTATAAAAAACTGTCCCATACGCAGAGAGGTAAACAATGGGAAGGTCAAAGGGTCATCCTCTCTCCTGTTGGAACAGCAGCCCTGGTGTTCATCATCTCAAACGGCTTGAGCAGATGCCTTCCTTCCTTACCTCTCACCTCTGAAATCATATCCCCTCACAACAATGCCGTCAACTTTATCTCCGTGTTTGTATTTTAGATTATGTGGATTTAGGATTTAATGTTTGTAGTGATACAAGATTATATTATTTGTCGATTTGATTGAAACAAAATTGCAATGTTACACATTGGCACAAGTGCATAGAATCTGCAGACACATCATAGGCTGTTTGTTTTTTGTATCAGTGTAACCGATGTGAAATGGCTAGCTAGTTAGCGGTGGTGCGCGCTAATAGCGTTTCAATCGGTGACGTCACTCGCTCTGAGACCTTGAAGTAGTTGTTCCCCTTGCTCTGCAAGGGCCGCGGCTTTTGTGGCGCGATGGGTAACGATGCTTCGTGGGTGACTGTTGTCGGTGTGCAGAGGGTCCCTGGTTCGAGCCCAGGTAGGGGCGAGGAGAGGGACGGACGCTATACTGTTACATCAGTCATAGGTTGTCAACATCTTTGAACCTCTTTAGGTCAGATATGGGTTCCAGCCATCAATATCTCTGGTGACATAACCCCAGACAGCTCTGGGCTTGTTTACCCAGCCAGGCCAACCTTGTTTTTATGACGTAGGCTATATTCACACTGCTTCCTATTTGTCCCTGCTTTACGTGAAATGGGCTCTCGACATCCTTTGGAAAACGTTGGTCTTTTTCGCACAGTCCCCTTTGGGCTTTGGCCAGCATTTGACTTGTGCTCACAGTAACACAATGGAACAATAGCCCACTGAGCCATAAGATATGAACATATATTTGAGAGTCTGGCCTAATTTCTGACTCTAGTGTAACTACTCGAGTCCTAGAGGGCTGAGGGTGGCCCCTCAGATCATCTTAGATCAAATGAGGTCAAGCTCCACAGCATGCTTGGGAAACCAGATGGCACGTAGGGGGAAGAGAGGAGCCTTACTATGTCAGCCTAGGACACAGAGAGGGAGTACTTGGGATTACTACTCCCTATTCTCCTTCTGTGACCTTGACCCCATGACCCTCCACTCTCTGAAGGTGGGTAGGAGGGTTTGCAGCAAGGTTTGCTCACCCCCCCACAGGGCATTGTTTTTGAGAATAATTACCTCTCAAGGCCACTGTGTCGATTCATTGTAGACAATAACACTACAGATGTTTAGAACCTTAATCTATCTTGCAAGGGGCTGCAGTATATTGTGTGCAGTCACAGCAGACCTGATCTTTGGATCGATTTCCTATCCTCAGTGCCTCTCACGATTGAGAGCTTTGATGCATGCTCTGCTCCTGCCCTGGTAACTGAGGTTCACAGCACTAATAATTTATACATCAGATAATAGACCAGATGTTTACAACAGCTCTGAATGTGGGACAACTTACTGCTAATTTATTATTAAATGGTGCTGAAACTATCTTTTTTCATGATGTTTTCACTTATTTTAACATAATGTTTTTTCAGACTGGGTAGGGTGGTTCCTGTCAGAGAAATCAACAAATGGAAGGTAAATATATGCTATTTGGACTTGACGGACTCGGTTGTAATTTAGTCATGTACTACTTGTGAAGAGGACCAGCTGAACCTTCCAATATCTATCTTTTAAAAACAGGGTGACTTTGTGTTGACATGACAACATACATGTGCGAGCCTCATTACAATAGCAGGAAGAGAGAAAAGACACTGTGTGTGTGTAACAGTTTCGCCCCTACCTGGGCTCAAACCAGGGACCCTCTGCACACATCAACAACTGACACCCTCGAAGCATCGTTACCTATCGCTCCACAAAAGCCGCGACCCTTGCTGAGCAAGGGAAACAACTACTTCAAGGTCTCAGAGCGAGTGACGTCACCGGTTGAAACACTATTAGCGCGCACCCTGCTGACTAGCTAGCCATTTCACACCGGTTACATGTGGTTATCTGACTCAGTGTGTGTGACCCTGGACCTCTTGACTACCAGCATGGTGCTGGTCAGAGCTCACATATACAGTACTAATCCTCACCATCCTTGTGTGTGTGTGTGTGTGTGTGTGTGTGTGTGTGTGTGTGTGTGTGTGTGTGTGTGTGTGTGTGTGTGTGTGTGTGTGTGTGTGTGTGTGTGTGTGTGTGTGTGTGTGTGTGTGTGTGTGTGTGTGTGTGGTTTTTTTCTGGAGGGAGGAGTGACTGCCAGATGCCAGTGACACTAGTATAATGTGGCCTTACTGCAAACAGGCTTATAGTGCAGGCGTATATAGCCCTGTGATTCGTTGATGTCAACCATGGGTGATGGTAAGGGCTGGCCGGCTGATCAGGCTTCAGAACTGAATAGGTCATAGTTCAGGGAGGGCTGCAGAGGACGTGGAAATGGGAAGTGTGATCTCCAGATCCAGACTTCTTATATGCCAGCATCTTGTTCCTGTTTTTCTGTTTTTAGAGCACATGTCCCAATGGTAAAGGTCATCCCTCCTTCTGCTGACAGAGCCACATGGTGATGTCATATGATGSAATTGACTCCTTGCCCTTAAGTTGAAAAACAAACAGTGCAAATGTTGTTATAATATGCTTGCAGGAGTTGATGCTTTTGTAGTCTTTCATGCTGTTTCATTAGCATAGTGGTTTAAAATAGATACTGTCAATATAGTGATTCAAAATCATACTGTTGAACTGAACTAAGGATAGTTCTACTCACATGAAGTAATCGCTCCACCTCGACACCACTTGGGAATAGGAGTCTGGACGCTGCCATTCTCTCAGCTTGAGAGACCAACTATCTGAACATAGGCTGTGGAGACTTATCTCAAAGTCATCTAAAAAGAAAGGTGGGACATTTCATTTCTTTACATTATATGCAAAAAGTGGCGTATCACGTGATGTGATATGTGCGCTGTAAGGTATGTTTGAGCAGTGACAGAACAAGCCATCTTTGTGGACTGAGCTGTGGTCTATTGTTGAAGTGTATTGTTGGGGCATGCAGAGGTAAACACTAATGCTAAAAAAGGCCTATCATGTCAATAAACTGCTCCCTGAATAGACTAGTGTATTAATATTAGCTAGCGAGAGTAATGTATGTTTATCAGCCAGTGGAAAGGTAAGCTTTAAGATACAGACCTGTGTGTTATATCTCTTTTAAGACAGGAAGCACACTGGTTACAATTTCCTGTGTCAAACATCAAGGCTACAGTATCACACATATTGGTCTTTGCTTGGACACTAAAAGGACACATTTTGATGTAATGGTTGGTAACTCCTTTGCCTCTTCAGTTGTTACAGTATGCTGTGTGGTGTAAAAAAGTTATATTGAAGTAGTAGGATTTCTCCTTATTTTTTGCAAATAGCAGTTCTACAAACTTAGCCCCCTAAATGTGAGGGGACACACAAACACATGCACACATAGACACACTCCAACACACACATAATTTGTATTGTTTGTATATCGTTGTATTTTACATTTGTGTGACTGTCCTTGTCTATCAGTGTATTAGTGTTTTGTTGCTGTTTTGTGTTTTTTTTGTGGACCCCCGGAAGAGTAGCTGCTGCTTCTGCAAAAGCTAATGAGGATCTGAATAAACAAATAAACAAACAGATAACTGCCATGCCCATGGGTGTAACTTAGATACAGTATGACTGACTATAACTGATCATATTCTTGTGTGTTTATTCTCATGTGATACATACCCTTGTCCACTGAGAGTGTCTTGGGAGGGAGGGGTGAGTTAGTGCTTCCGAGACAAGGCCAGGCCAGTGAATGAGCTACAGCCAGAAGGAGGAAAAGCGGTGATGGGTTCCTGACGCACGGTGGCCACACAGCACAACGGCTGAATGTTGGGCAGGGTGGGGGAGGAAAGGGAAGCCCCCAGTGCCTCAGGACATTGTTGAGGAGATTGGTGTAAACTATGGCAGTCTCCTGAGCTCCACTGGTCACAAGACTTCAACTCAGACTGCTGGCGAGAGCCCTGACAGAACACATACACAACCCACCCACCCACACACTCACAGAAACACACACAGTAAGGATTCTGCTCTGCGCGGCTCTCCATACCACAGCTGGAGTCCTCAGGGCAGGACTGTCGGTCTGGTCCAGACAGGAAGACCTCACCATGGGCTCAGTTATGTGTAAGTGACTGGATTATCTACTTTAAACCTTCATGGACATTTTCTGTGTGTTTGACACTCATACAGGTCTGGCTTCTATGGTTATTTTGCCTATGAGTGGTGTGAAACAGATGTGACGTATGCTAGTTGTGGTACTGGAGAAGCCTGCTCAGTAGATAGCAGTAGGTAGGGGCTGGTGATTGAGTGGTGTTTCCTTGTGACGTCTTGAGTAAGGAGTTCTGTGTGGTTACAGGCTGAAGACGTTTAGCAATGTGACCGAACAGAGAGGACGGTGATTACCCTGTAAACACCTTGTGGGAACCTTGTTACGAATAGAGCTAGTAGTTCAAAATGCCCTATAAATTCACATTGGAATGTATGACAGACTTCTTTTTCAGTTTCCATTGCTTCTATGTGTCCATGTTGTGCTTCACAGTGATGGTTTATTTCACTTTTAGATTCTCACCTGAGTGTGAAGTCACCTGAGCTTAGATAGAGGTTAGCTAAGAAGGGTTTGTGATTATTCTCTGTTGCATGTGCCTGACAAAGAGAGGTAAGTGGAGGGAAGAGACCTAGACAGAGGTCAGAGGCAGCAGCTCAGCAGCACCTCCCTGGACTGAAGAGAAATAATTGCGGTGGTAGAGGCTGGCAGGGGACCTGATGTGTGTGTACTGTATGCAGTATGTGTGTGTGTTAGAGTTGTGCTGCTCTGAGAGACCGGGCTATCAGATGCAAGGCGCTGTAAGACAAGAGTGTCCAGGGGACATGAATAGCAGACCGGGGGGGATTCAGGAGCTCTAAGCCTGGGAGGAGAGTGACGATCTGGTAGCCACTCAGAGTTCTGTCTGTCCCTGCTCCCTACTGTCTCCCTGAGCTGAWGTCTGGACTGACCTTGGCTCTACTAGGCACTGAATAGGAAGGAACTACACAGGCTGCTGTGCAGGAAAGCCACCTCTTGCACACAAACACACACACTCAGACTCTATATTAGAGATGACTGGTGCCAATATTTAGATGCTCTGCTGTGGTGGGATGATGGACGGCTCTCCGCGGTACCAGACCATCCCTTCGCAGTGTCCGGCGTGCGGGTGGCACACGAGTCAGCCAGAAGTATGTCCTCCCTCTCTTCCCTCTCACCCTCCTCCTCAGTTCCTCTCCCTCGCTCCATCCACCTGCCATTTGACGTTTTATTTTAGTCATTTAGTAGACACTCCTTAGTGCAATGCATTCATTTTAAGATAGCTAGATGAGACAACCACATATCACAGTTGTAGTAAGAACATTTTACTTCAATAAAGTAGTTATCAGCGAAGTCAGTGCTATTAGGAAAAGACAAGTGGGGATCTGTCAGGTAGTTGATTGATGTAGATCTGCTAAGACCCTGCTATATGTTAATGCTTTGGTGAATTTTCATTAGTCTGCAGCTGCTATCTGTGGTGTGCCTTTCTTTCTAATATTAGACTGATGCATTTATGAATAGGCAGTTGTCACCTTCTCAGATAGGAAAGCAACCTGGCATACACTATCTGCCTGTCAAATGGCTTTCATTGTACAGGATAGAAAAGCTCCACATCACAACCACCTTTGAAAGAATACTGAGTAGAACATGTCTTATAACATGCAAGCATGCACCATTTTGATTGTTTCCTTCTGTGGAGAAGTGGCAATGACAGCAGAAAAAATAGCTCCAGGTTTTTATTCCAAAATCTGAATCAGCGTGTGTCTATGGTTGGATAAAGCTGTCCTGACTGACTGTTTTAAATGTGTGGAAAAAGACTTGCTGGCAGTATGCCTCAAAATTGAATGATGTCACAAAATAACATACCCAGAAGCCGTTGATAGCAGTTTATGTAAAACCTTACAAGGTCCCACAAACCCTCAGTGCCTGTCTTTTTATAGTGTGTGTGTGTGTGTGTGTGTGCGTGCGTGCGTGCGTGCGTGCATGTGTCTATGTATGTGCATGCGTGCATGCATGCTCAGCCTACTCACTCTGACACATAATGTGTAGACATGCACCCTCTCTTATGTGTGATTATCCTGAGAATGGAATGTACAGCATTTGTCAAACAGTCACTTCTCTATATGGTGTACAGTTAGCTGCTGAGCCTTGAAAATGTATTCAAAAATTAATTCATTTGTTTTTTCCCCTAATCAATCTACACACAATACCCCATAATGACAAAGCAAACACTGTTTTTTGGAAATGTTTACTGAAATATCACATTTACATAAGTATTCACACCCTTTACTCAGTACTTTGTTGAAGTACCTTTGGCAGAGATTACAGCATTGAGTCTTCTTGGGAATGACGCTACAAGCTTGGCACACCTGTATTTGGGGAGTTTGTCCCATTTTTCTCTGCAGATCCTTTCAAGCTCTGTGAGGTTGGATGGGGACCATTGCTGCACAGCTATTTTCAGGTCTCTCCAGAGATGTTCGATCGGGTTCAAGTCCGGGCTCTAGCTCGGCCACTCAAGGACATTCAGAGACTTGTCCCGAAGCCACTTCTGCATTGTCTTGGCTGTGTGCTTAGGGTCGCTGTCCTGTTGGAAGGTGAACCTTCATCCCAGTCTGAGGTCCTGAGCACTGGAGCAGGTTATTATCAAGGATCTCTCTGTACTTCTCTCTGTTCATCTTTCACCCGATCCTGACTAGTGTCCCAGTCCCTCCCGCTGAAAAACATCCCCACAGCATGATGCTGCCATCACCATGCTTCACCGTACAGATGGTGCCAGGTTTCCTCCAGACATGACGCTTGGCATTCAGGCCAAAGAGTTCAATCTTGATTTCATCAGACCAGAGAATCTTGTTTCTCATGGTCTGAGAGTCTTTAGGTGCCTTTTGGCAAACTCCAAGCGGGCTGTCATGTGCCTTTTACTGAGGAGTGGCTTCCGTCTGGCCACTCTACCATAAGGCCTGATTGGTGGTGTCACACCCTGATCTGTTTCACCTGTCTTGTGTTTGTATCCACCCCCCACCAGCTGTCTCCCATTTGTTCCCATTATTCCCTGTATATTTATCCCGGTGTCTTCTGTCTGTCGCCAGTTCGTCTTGTCAAGTCAACCAGCGTGTTCTTGATAGTCTCTGTTTTTCTAGTCCTCCTGGTTCTGACACTGTACCTGCCTGCCTGACCATTCAGCCTGCCCTGACCTCGAGCCTGCCTGCCGCCCTGTACCTTCTGGACTCTGACCTGGTTTATGAACTTCTGACTGTCCTCGACCTGCCTCTTGCCTGCCCCTTGTTTTTCAATAAATATCAGAGACTCGAACCATCTGCCTCCGGTGTCTGCATCTGGGTCTCTCCCTGTGTTGTTATAGATGGAGTACTGCAGAGATGATTGTCCTTCTGGAAGGTTCTCCCATCTCCACAAAGGAACTCTAAAGCTCTGTCAGAGTGACCATTTGATTCTTGGTCACCTTCCTGACCAAGGCCCTTCTCCCCTGATTGCTCAGTTTGGCTGGGCGACCAACTCTAGGAAGAGTCTTGGTGGTTCCAAACTCATTCCATTTCGAATGATGGAGGCCACTGTGTTCTAGGAGATCTTCAATGCTGCAGAAATGTTTTGGTACCCTTACCAAGATCTGTGCCTCGACACAATCCTGTCTCGGAGCTCTACGCACAATTCCTTCGACCTCATGGCTTGGTTTTTGCTCTGACATGCACTGTCAACTGTGGGACCTTATTTGTGCCTTTCCAAATCATGTCCAATCAATTGAATTTACCACAGCTGGACTCCAATCAAGTTGTAGAAACATCTCAAGGATAATTAATGGAAACAGGATGCACCTGAGATCAATTTTGAGTCTCATAGCAAAGGGTCTGTATATTTATGTAAATAAGGTATTTCTGAATTTCTCTTTGTCATTATGGTGTATTGTGTGTAGATTGCTCAGGATTTTAACAAATTAAATCCATTTTAGAATATGGCTGTAACATAACAAAATGTGGAAAAAGTCAAGGGGTCTGAATACTTTCCGAATGCATTGTATGTGGATCTAAAGATTGAAATGTAATGAAATTGTTTAGGTACATTCAAGTGAGGATCTGTTTCCCTTTTTGTTGTTCCTGGACTGTCTGGATCCAAAGGTCTTTCTGCTAAAATTATATTTAGTCTGAACAAAGGGAAAGCCAACAGCAGTTTCTGTAACTGCCAGGGCGGAAATTCCAAGAAGTATTTGATTGTTAATAAGAGAATGGGGAATCCATCTTAATGTCCTGAATGTATGACTGAAACCATAATGACAGTCACATGACCTTGACATCTCTTCCTTAGATATCCTTGCAGCTCTTAACACCATAATGACGTCCATTAGTTCTGTTCCTCGGACAAGTTACCATATGAATGTTGGCATAACATGTTTGATCAAAGTCCCTATTTTCAGCCCTATCTTTCCATTAGGTTGGTTGGTATTCCCTCCACCTGAAGTCCAGATTATTACACAGCTGGGGCTCATTCAACTTTCAAAGGGCTCAAACACAACCAGACTCCCATTGTCTCCCAAAACCTTGCGCCTTGTAATCAAACCCTCATGACAACATACCTTTGGTTTGGTCTGGCCCCATGCCCGCCTCCCCCGTTGCCTCCCAGGAACATACTGTCAGGAACATACCTGGGAACATACATGGTTTTGTTTTCCTATGGTAGCTGTATATGTACAGTTGCCTTCCATGTTATGACATCTCTTCAATCTAGTGTTGGTTTTGGAGGCAGTGTTGGCTTCGCTTTCATTTGATATTCACCACTAGGTGAGGTTTGTTATTGGGAGATAAATGGACCTTTCTGACACATCCTTTTATTGTTTTCTTGCACGGCTGCCCTTTTCCTGAGTGTCAATGGGAAAAGTGCTCTTTTGGACGTATCTGGAATTCCGAACCAAAATAACTGTTATATCCAAACTTCCCCTCCAACAATATTGAAGGAGATTACATCAGGAGTGTTTGTAGATCTAGGACCTTGGCAATGCCATATTATTGTAAACTGTATGTACAGGTGACTTGATACCGGTACTCCTTGTATATAGTCTCGTTATTTTGTGTTACTATTTTSTGTTTTGTTTTTTGCAAATTTGTCTTACTTTTTAACTCTGCATTGTTGGGAAAGGGCCCATAAGTAAGCATTTCACGGTAAAGTCTACACCTGTTGTACTCTGCGCATGTGACAAATAACATTTAATTTGATGTATAAGTCAAATGGACTACAGGGAAGATTTCTGTATATAAACACAATCAATTCTACCAACTACATCATGTTAGGTAGTTTGAATACTCAATGGTTGAGAGTACTTACCACATATTGTATCAAAGATGATATTTGATGTTCTATTTGATGATGTTCTTAGAGAGAGAGAAATATTAGCGGTCTCGTATTCTCCCTGTGTTATTAGCTTACACCATTGTGTGTATGTCAGAATGAGCGTGGGGGCTTCTCGTCCCCCACTGGACCCATGGAGGGTGGTGGTGGAGAGATGCTTGGCCTAGTTCTTCCAAAAACACTACCTCACTCTGTTTTATGGGCTCCTGCTCTGCTCAGCATGGAGTGTTGGTCACAGCTTCTTATGTCCCATTAGTTAAGACAGAACTTTTGTTCTGGAGAGGCTGTTTCAACCACTATAAAATGACATTAAAATCACAAGGCTGGACTATTTTTATACAATACTTTGTGTGTGTAATTTGATTGGGCTTCTGTGTTAAATGTGGATTTTGAGAAACGTATTACTCCACATGGACACACCTGTATGTGTTTGCGTGCACGTGTGTGTCTCTGTGTGGGTGGAGGTCATGTAGCAGGGATCCAACTGGATTAAGGAACATTATGGGATGCTCAGGCCTGGTTGGCTGATGTTAATGTTAGGGGAGCTCGAAAAACAGTGCTGTGGTCCCTGATGCTTTTTGTTGAATAGTCCTCTGCTTTAAGTTGCTCATTAGGAAGGCTCCCCATGTAACATTGATATTTTAGTCATTTAACAGATGCTCTTATCCAGAGCGACTTATAGGAGCAATTAGGGTTAAGTGCCTTGCTCAAGGACACATCGGCAGATATTTCACCTTGTCGGCTTGGTTATTCAAACTAGCGTACTTTCGGTTACTGGCCCAACGTTCTTAATCGCTAGGCTACCTGCCACCCTATCCAGCCTATTAACTGTCCTCTCCTGGAGGACAGGTTTTTGTTAAAGGGATTAACTTCTCACCCAGGGCTCAATTTGTCAACTAAGGGGTTCATATTCTACAAGGAAAGTGTGGAGAGAAAGTGTGATGAGTGTGTGGCATTTAGGCTATATGTGGTGGAGATTGTAGGTTTTGTTTTTCACACAAGTATCTAGAGTATCTGTGACTTGTGTCTTCCGTTTGGAAGAGAACAGTGGGAAATGTTGTCATCAACATTGATAGATAGCCTGCAGAGTTCTGTATTACTATCCAAGTCTGTACCCAAACAATTTGAGCTTCTACTTCTAAAAATGCACCTTTCCAGAAACAAGTCTCTCACTGCTGCCGCTTGCTGTAGACCTCCCTCTGCCCCCAGCTGTGCCCTCGATACCATATGTGAATTGATTGCCCCACATCTATCTTCTGAGCTCGTGCTACTAGGTGACCTGAACTAGGACATGCTTAACACCCCGGCCATCCTACAATCTAAGCTTGATGCCCTCAATCTGACACAAATMATCAATGAACCTACCAGGTACAACTCCAAATCCGAGAACACGGGCACCCTCATAGATGTCATCCTAACTAACTCGCCCTCCAAATACACCTCTGCTGTTTTCAATCAAGATCTCAGCGATCACTGCCTCATTGCCTGCATCCGTAATGGGTCTGCGACCAAACGACCACCCCTCATCACTGTCAAACGCTCCCTAAAACACTTCAGCGAGCAGGCCTTTCTAATCGACCTGGCCGGGGTATCCTGGAATGACATTGACCTCATCCCGTCAGTAGATGATGCCTGGCTATTCTTTAAAAGTGCCTTCCTCACCATCTTAAATAAGCATGCCCCATTCAAAAAATGTAGAACTAGGAATAGATATAGTCCTTGGTTCACTCCAGACCTGTCTGCCCTTGACCAGCACAAAAACATCCTATGGCGTTCTGCATTTGCATCGAATAGCTCCCGTGATATGCAGCTTTTCAGGGAAGTTAGGAACAAATATACACAGGCAGTTAGGAAAGCTAAGGCTAGCTTTTTCAAACAGAAATTTGCATCCTGTAGTACTAACTCAAAAAAGTTCTGGGACACTGTAACGCTCGTCTTCCTCCTCGTCTGAGGAGAAGCAAGGATCGGACCAAAGCGAAGCGTGAATACATATTGATTTATTTAAGAAAGACAAACACGAAGAACACTTGACAAAATACAAAATAACAAAACGACGTGAACAGACCTGAACTTGAGAACATAAAACATGAACGCACGAACAGGAAGGACCACACGAACGAAACGAAACAGTACTGTGTGGCGAACAAACACAGACACAGCAACAATCACCCACAAACAAACAGTGAGAACAGCCTACCTTAATATGGTTCTCAATCAGAGGAAACGTAAAACACCTGCCCCTGATTGAGAACCATATCAGGCTAGTTGACAATGAACCCAACATAGAKACACATAACATAGAATGCCCACCCAGCTCACGTCCTGACCAACTAAACAATACAGAACAAAGGAAATAAGGTCAGGAACGTGACAGACACTGTAAAGTCCAAGGAGAATAAGAGCACCTCCTCCAAGCTGCCCACTGCTCTGGGCTAGAAACACTGTCACCACCGATAAATCCACTATAATTGAGAAATTTCAATAAGCATTTCTCTACAAGCTGGCCATGCTTTCCACCTGGCTACCCCTACCCCGGTCAACTGCCCGGCACCCTCCACAGCAACCCGCCAAAGCCCCCACCATTTCTCCTTCACCCAAATCCAGATAGCTGATGTTCTGAAAGAGCTGCAAAATCTGGACCCCTACAAATCAGCTGGGCTAGACGATCTGGACCCTCTCTTTCTAAAATGATCTGCCGAAATTTTGTAACCCCTATTACTAGCCTGTTCAACCTCTCTTTCGTATCGTCTGAGATTCCCAAAGATTGGAAAGCTGCCGCGTCATCCCCCTCTTCAAAGGGTGTGACACTCTAGACCCAAACTGCTACAGACCTATATCTATCCTACCCTGTCTTTCCAAGTCTTCGAAAGGCAAGTTAACAAACAAATTACCGACCATTTCGAGTCCCACCGTACCTTGTCCGCTATGCAATCTGTTCAGAGCTGGTCATGGATGCACCTCAGCCACGCTCAAGGTCCTAAACGACATCATAACCGCCATCGATAAGAGACATTACTGTGCAGCGTATTCATCGACCTGGCCAAGGCTTTCGACTCTGTCAATCACCACATTCTTATTGGCAGACTCGCCTGGTTCACCAACTACTTCTCTGATAGAGTTCAGTGTGTCAAATCGGAGGCCTGTTGTCCGGACCTCTGGCAGTCTCTATGGGGGTGCCACAGGGTTCAATCCTTGGGCCGAATCTCTTCTCTGTATACATCAATGATGTTGCTCTTGCTGCTGGTGATTCTCTGATACACCTCTACGCAGACGACACCATTCTGTATACTTCTGGCCCTCTTTGGACACTGTGTTAACTAACCTCCAGACGAGCTTCAATGCCATACAACTTCTCCTTCCGTGGCCTCCAACTGCTCTTAAACGCAAGTAAAATGAAATGCATGCTATTCAACCGATCACTGCCCGCACCTGCTCGCCCGTCCAGCATCACTACTCTGGACGACTCTGACTTAGAATACGTGGACAACTACAAATACCTAGGTGTCTGGTTAGATTGTAAACTCTCCTTCCAGACTCACATTAAGCATCTCCAATCCAAAATTAAATATAGAATCGGCTTCCTATATCGCAACAAAGCATCCTTCACTCATGCTGCCAAACATACCCTTGTAAAACTGACCATCCTACCGATCCTCGACTTCGGTGATGTCATCTATAAAATAGTCTCCAACACTCTACTCAACAAATTGGATGCAGTCTATCACAGTGCCATCCGTTTTGTCACTAAAGCCCCATACACTACCCACCATTGCGACCTGTACGCTCTCGTTGGTTGGCCCTTGCTTCATACTCGTCGCTAAACCCACAGGTTACAGGTTATCTACAAGTCTTTGCTAGGTAAAGCCCCGCCTTATCTCAGCTCACTGGTCACCATAGCAGCACCCACTCGTAGCACGCGCTCCAGCAGGTATATCTCACTGGTCACCCCCAAAGCCAATTCCTCCTTTGGTCTTCTTTCCTTCCAGTTCTCTGCTGCCAATGACTGGAACGAACTGCAAAAAATCTCTGAAGCTGGAGACTCATATCTCCCTCACTAGCTTTAAGCACCAGCTGTCAGAGCAGCTCACAGATCACTGCACCTGTACATAGCCCATCTGTAAACAGCCCATCTATCTACCTACCTCATCCCCATACTGTATTTATTTATTTATCTTGCTCCTTTGCACCCCAGTGTCTCTACTTGCACATTCATCTTCTGCACATCTACCATTCGTGTTTAATTGCTATATTGTAATTACTTCGCCACCGTGGCATATTTATTGCCTTAACTCCCTTATCTTACCTCATTTCCACTCACTGTATATAGACTTTTTGTTTTCTTTTTCCTACTGTATTATTGACTGTATGTTTTGTTTATTCCATGTGTACCTCTGTGTTGTTGTATGTGTCGAATTGCTATGCTTTATCTTGGCCAGGTCGCAGTTGCAAATGAGAACTTGTTCTCAACTAGCCTACCTGGTTAAATAAAGGTGAAATATATATATATATATTTTTTAAATTGCAATCTCCTTGCACTGAGCCACTCTCCTTGCACTCTCCTGAACAGTTGGCTGTCTCCTTATCCTGTCCTCAATAATGGTCTCTTGTTACGTAACCCTGTAACACTGTGTGTGAGATCCATTGTGGCTCAGGCAGGTCGACAGGGCAGACACAGCAGCCCGTCTACCCGTTCAGACACAGCTGATCTCCCTGCTGTAGATTGCTGTTGACCCTCCAAATGATTGAACACACAGCTAATTATCTCATTATAGCAGATCTCCTGGTGCTTTCTCGTGGTGCCTCGTCTCCTAACAAGCTCTCTTAGTTACGATAAGCTGCTCTCGTTGGGTGGGGGGAGAAAGCTTGTTTACACAATCAATGGTGGGGTTTTAAGTATAAACCATGACATGGATTCAGATTGCATGGACATATGTTTTGTAAATGATATAATGTGTCCTCAAATTGTATATTAAATTAAGGGACATAAAACGTTTCATCGGATTTACAAAAGAMAATGTTTTTCAAGTTGTCCTTTGACCTTTTTGAGACCATTGTAACACATTTCACCTGGCAAACTGGACATGTTTCGGTGAATCTCACTATTTTGGAATCCAATGGGAAGGGAAGCTGCTTATTTAACATACAATGCCTCAGTAGCTGCCACCGGGGTTTTGAGACATGCTTCCTCTAGGACCATAAACACCCCTGTACTCCCAGCCAGCTGCTCTGACAGGGGGGAGGACTCAGAGGAGGGAGGGAGGGGCAGGGCGGGGGTGTCATGTTCAGTCAACCACAGAAAGGACAGAGAAAGACAGAGTCAGATTAGAGAGGGGTGCACGGTCAGCGTGCGACTTTAATGAAGAGGGATGATGCTGAAGGGATCTTCTCGCTCTCTCTCTCTTCATTCTTTCAGAAGTATGTAGTTAAATGTTTGGGGCTGCCCCCCACTTAAAGAGGCAGTAAGCAGTGTGTTTATGATCTCCCTCCCTCCTCCCTGATGTCCTGATAGGTTGCTTGTGTGGTTGCTATGTTCTGAGAGAGCCTTGTGAGAGGTTAGACTGAAGCTGCGAGAAGCAGCTAAGGCTGGAAAAAGTGACAAAAGACTCGGACGCACTGTTTCCTTAGAAAAAACTCCTTTGCTGCCAAGGCTCTGTACGAGCTGGGTGTGTGTATATGGGGGGAGGGAGTGTAGGGGTGTGTGTGTGTGTCTGTGTGTCTGTGTGTCTCTCTGTCTGTGTCGTTACTAAGAAAGTCTGAAGAAAAGAAAGGGATGATAATGGTAGAAAAGCAAGTCTGGACTAAGTTCTACTGGTGTGATTTACCTCTGCCGCCTGGATTAGGGACTTCTATCTCTTCACACCCGACTATCGTGGCGCTATGATGAAGAGAACTAGACATGTCATAGGTAAGCTATTGATACTCCCCTCACTCGCTGGCTCTCTGTCGGGAGCTATAGGGTGTTTACATGCTAAACAGAGAGACACATTTGTTGTCACTGGCCTGGGTCCTAGACTTTATTTCCATTACAACAGAATACCAAGAGGTTGGTATATTCTCAAGTGTCTTCTGAGAAGCTCAAGGGACTCTTGCCTGTCTGTCTATAGCTAATGCTCAGGGACAAAATGCCTCAATTGTTTTGCAGTTTTCTGTGGGGGAGATGCAACTGTGCTTCAGGATTTTGTGACTTTCTGATGGCGGCCGGCTGTGTGAAAATTAGATTGTTGCGTTATTAACCTTATGTAGGCTACAAATATATAGCATGTGTTGCAATTTTTTTGTGTTTGGTATCCTGTCCTCCACTCATTATTTCGTAACAGCCTTGTGTTAATTAGTAGGCTAAGCAATGATGCATTTTTTTGCCTTTGTATAAATCGATTTAGAGGGAAAGTAGGGTAAAGTGAAGTAGGATACTTGATTTAGGGAATTCTCAACCTCGCAAATTATCTTAATAATATTCACCATAGCTAATGAATAAAAGGTAAAGCACCTGGTTGGTTGGACTCCATTTAGGTTATTTGAGGTGAGCTAATGTAAAAAAATGTATTTGAAGAAATGATGTACTTTCCAGAGAGAGAAACTGGTGCACTGATCTGCACCAAGCATACAGTACAACTCTACAATGGGAATCCTAAAAGTTTAGGGTAGTTAAAGCTTTATTGTTGTCAGTCAAATACTTGAAACCGTTAGCTGCTATTCTCGTCTCCAGCTCCATGTAATTAAGTTCCTGTCGTTCTCTTCTCTCAAACATCGCTTAACATAAACGGAAACCTGGCTCGTTAATTAGTTCCAGTGCGCGATCACGACTCGCTTCTCTCTCTCAGTTTCTGCATGGCTGAGACCAACCCGCTCCCTGGCCCGGCCCTGCTTTAAGTGTGGTAGAGAAAAGGAAGGCCGGTCGTAAATGAAAGTTTACATACACTTAGGTTGGAGTCATTAAAACTCGTTTTTCAACCATTCCACACATTTTTTGTTAAAAAACTATAGTTTTGGCAAGTCGGTTAGGACATCTACTTTGTGCATGACACAAGTAATTTTTCCAACAATTGTTTACAGACAGATTATTTCACTTATAATTCACTGTATCACAATTCCAGTGGGTCAGAAATGTACATACACTAAGTTGACAGTGCCTTTAAACAGCTTGGAAAATTTCAGAAAATGATGTCATGGCTTTAGATGCTTCTGATAGGCTAATTGACATCATTTGAGTCAATTGGAGGTGTACCTGTGGATGTATTTCCAGGCCTACCTTCAAACTCAGTGCCTCTTTGCTTAACATCATGGGAAAATCTAAAGAAATCAGCCAAGACCTCAGAAAATCAATTGTAGACCTTCACAAGTCTGGTTCATCCTTGGGAGCAATTTCCAAACGCCTGAAGGTACCACGTACAAACAATAGTACGCAAGTATAAACACCATGGGACAACACAGCCGTCATACCGCTCAGGAAGGAGACGCGTTCTGTCGCCTAGAGATTAATGTACTTTGGTGCGAAAAGTGCAAATCAATCCCAGAACAACAGCAAAGGACCTTGTGAAGATGCTGGAGGAAACAGGTACAAAAGTATCTATAACCACAGTAAAATGAGTCCTATATCGACATAACCTGAAAGGCTGCTCAGCAAGGAAGAAGCCACTGCTCCAAAACCACCTGTCACGTTCCTAACCTGTTTTCCTTGTTTTTGTATGTGTTTAGTTGGTCAGGGCGTGAGTTGGGGTGGGCATTCTATGTTATGTGTTTCTATGTTTAGGTTCATTGTCTATTGGCCTGATATGGTTCTCAATCAGGGACAGGTGTTTTACGTTTCCTCTGATTGAGAACCATATTAAGGTAGGCTGTTCTCACTGTTTGTTTGTGGGTGATTGTCTTCCGTGTCTGTTTATGTACCACARGGGACTGTTTCGTTTGGTTAGTCTGTTCCTGTTCGTGCGTTCTTCGTGTTATATTGTAAGTTCACATGTTCAGGTCTGTCTACATCGTTTTGTTGTTTTGTAGTTATTCTAGTGTGTTTCCTGTCTGTGTTTTGTCTGCACCAGATAGGGCTGTCTCGGTTTTCACATTTGTTATTTTGTTACTTGTATTAGTGTTACCGTTTATTGATCTAATTAAACATGTTGAACACTAGCCGTGCTGCGTTTTGGTCCGATCCCTACTCCTCCTCCTCTTCGTCTGAAAGCAACTGTTACACCACCATAAAAAAAGCCAGACTACGGTTTGCAACTGCACATGGGGACAAAGATCGTACTTTTTGGAGAAATGTCCTCTGGACTGATGAAACAAAAATGGAACTGTTTGGCCATAATGACCATTGTTATGTTTGGAGGAAAAAGGGGGAGGCTTGCAAGCCGAAGAACGCCATCCCAAACGTGAAGCACGGGGGTGGCAGCATCATGTTGTGAGGGTGCTTTGCTGCAAGAGGGACTGATATACTTCACAAAATAGATGGCATCATGAGGAAGGAAAATTATATGGATATATTGAAGCAACATCTCAAGACAACAGTCAGGAAGTTAAAGCTTCGTCGCAAATGGGTCTTCCAAATGGACAATGACCCCAAGCACACTTCCAAAGTTGTGGCAAAATGGCTTAAGGACAACAAAGTCAAGGTATTGGAGTGGCCATCACAAAGCCCTGAACTCAGTCCTATAGAAAATTTGTGGACAGAACTGAAAAAGCATGTGCGAGCAAGGAGGCCTACAAACCTGACTCAGTTACACCAGCTCTGTCAGGAGGAATGGGCCAGAATTCACCCCACTTATTGTGGGAAGCATGTTGAAGGTTACCCGAAATGTTTGACCCTAGTTAAACAATTTAAAGGCAATGCGACCAAATACTAATTGAGTGTATGTAAACTTCTGACCCACTGGGAATGTGATGAAAGAAATAAAAGCTGAAATATATCCTTCCCTCTATTATTATTCTGACATTTCACATTCTTAAAATTAAGTGGTGATCCTAACTGACCTAAGACAGGGAATTTTTATTCGGATTAAATGTCAGGAATTGTGAAAAACCGAGTTTAAATGTATTTGGCTAAGGTGTATGTCAACTTCTGACTTCAACTGTAAGTCCACATCTTACAATATTGCATTGCACMTTGAACCTTGTGCGATTGACAATCTTTAATGTGCCCTATTAACGACACATCACAATAATACATCCATACAGTATACCACACAGCTTAGTTTAGGGGAAATACTGTATGTACTTAAAGTCCTCATTTCCAGAAGATGTGTGACTGTGGCTGAGAGTGAATGTGTGTGTTTCTGCTCATTAAACCTGATGAATTGGAGCAGAAGGCTGAAGGCTGCCTAGGACAAGGTGGACACTGGGATGAGGTTTGATGAGGTGTGTGGAGAGCAGAGGATGGTGCCCCTCTCTGTTGCCATGGCATTAATCCATGGTGTCTCCACATGTTGCTGGCACAACCTGCCACAGAATCAACACACCCACCAGACTAAACATATGACTGACTAGGCCCAGGAGTTTCCCCTCACCACGTGATATAGGAAACCTGGAAGAACTGGACTTTCTTCTGGTCAGAGCCCAATAGCATACAACCAATAGCATTCCAGTAACTAGAATCAATGTGTTGTTGTGCTGTTTTTATTATTGTATACTATAATGCTTTTTGGTATTTAGTCAATAGAATTTGATCATGCATTTTTCCATTGTTTGCTCTGCAACACCAAAGAACAGGACTGACCATTGTGATCTTGTTTTGTGATCTTGCTGTTTAAAAAAAATATTAAATTCAGTATAATGTCATATTTTTTATGTGTCTGTTCTTGGAGAGCTAATTCCTTCCAGAGCCTGTAGCTGGCAGGATGGAGGTAGGAGGGTGGGTTGTGTCTTTGTGCTTTGCATGCTGTTCCTCTAGAATTGAATGTTGTGACCTTTCTCTGAAGCCTGCAGAGGCCATTATGAGACCTGGCTTTGTGATTTACTTACATGTCTGGGGCTGGGATTCCTGCAGCAGGATGATAAGATCTGGAGCTAGCGTGTTAACATGCTCCCAGACGCAGATCCTCCTTCCTCTCGCCACCACTCTGCTGAGGGAGGATGTATGTGTGTATGTGTGTGTGAGTGTGGGTGTGTGTGCGCGCGCAGGTTTGTGTGTGTGTGTACTGTGATGCACACGTTTTAGTATATTGTCGTAAAAGGAGCCGTGGAAATATTTGTAAATGAGGTAACATGCTTAGAATAATAATGTCAATGTAATTTGGCCTTGATACCAAACAATGGACCAAATCCCTGTGGAGACTTGAAGTTGCTGGTACCATGACAACACTACAGCTTCCAACTTCCATACAGTAGAAACATGCTTCTGTGAGGCTCTCTGTGCTATCTATAGCCCTGGCTGTAAGACCCACTCAAAGCTCGCTCAGTCTTTGATAAAGTGTAGTTTGTTGTAATGCACTCCTTTATACCGTGGCCAGACAGAGGGTGTTTTGTTCACAGTGGAAAGCTAGCTGCAGTGTGCTTCAGMGTGATACCAAACTATTAAGGCAGAGAGTGATGAAGCTTCATTAACCCTCGCCCCTCCCCCCCCAAGCATCCAGAATGGCTACTGAGTCTTCCAAGAACAACACAATGAAAGAAACATATGTCTGAAAGGAGGGATACAGTAGCCACATAAGCTTGTAATGGAAATTGATTGAAGGCACACAAAGATCTGCGTTCACAGCTAATGGTATTGACTGCGAGGGGCAGCGGTAGACATGGAGACCACTGTTAGCAAGAGAACAGACACTGTGCTTTGAGAGACTAGTCAAGGATCATATCACCTCCACCCTACCTGACACCCTAGACCCACTCCAATTTGCTTACCGCCCCAATAGGTCCACAGACGACGCAATCGCAACCACACTGCACACTGCCCTAACCCATCTGGACAAGAGGAATACCTATGTAAGAATGCTGTTCATCGACTACAGCTCAGCATTTAACACCATAGTACCCTCCAAACTCGTCATTAAGCTCGAGACCCTGGGTCTCGACCCCCCCACCCTGTGCAACTGGGTCCTGGACTTTCTGATGGGACGCCCCCAGGTGGTGAGGGTAGGAAACAACATCTCCACCACGCTGATCCTCAACACTGGGGCCCCACAAGGGTGCGTTCTAAGCCCTCTCCTGTCCTCCCTGTTCACCCATGACTGCGTGGCCATGCACGCCTCCAACTCAATCATCAAMTTTGCAGACGACACTACAGTGCTAGGCTTGATTACCAACAACGATGAGACAGCCTACAGGGAGGAGGTGAGGGCCCTCAGAGTGTGGTGTCAGGAAAATAACCTCACACTCAACGTCAACAAAACAAAGGAGATGATCGTGCACTTCAGGAAACCGCAGAGGGACCACCCCCCTATCCACATCGACAGGACAGTAGTGGAGAAGGTGGAAAGTTTTAAGTTCCTCTGCGTACACATCACGGACAAACTGAAATGGTCCACCCACACAGACAGCGTGGTGAAGAAGGCGCAGCAGCGCCTCTTCAACCTCAGAAGGCTGAAGAAATTTGGCTTGTCACCAAAAACACAACACTAACTTTTACAGATGCACAATCGAGAGCATCCTGTCGGGCTGTATCACCGCCTGTTACGGCAACTGCTCCGCCCACAACCGTAAGGCTCTCTGAGGCCTGCACAACGCATCACCGGGGGCAAACTACCTGCCCTCCAGTACACCCACAGTACCCGATGTCACAGGAAGGCCAAAAAGATCATCAAGGACAACAACAACCCGAGCCACTTCCTGTTCACCCTGCTATCATCTAGAAGGCGAGGTCAGTACAGGTGCATCAAAGCTGGGACCGAGAGACTGAAAAACAGCTTCTATCTCAAGGCCATCAGACTGTTAAACAGCCATCACTAACATTGAGAGGCTGCTGCCAACATACTGACTCAAATCTCTATCCACTTTAATAATAAAACATTGGATGTAATAAATGTATCACTAGTCACTTTAAACTATGCCACTTTATATAATGTTTACATTCCCTACATTACTCATCTCATATGTATATACTGTACTCTACACCATCTACTGCATCTTGCCTATGCCGTTCGGCCAGCGCTCATCCATATATTTATATGTACATATTCTTAATCATTCCTTTACACTTGTGTGTATAAGGTCGTTGTTGTGAAATTGTTAGATTACTTGTTAGATATTGCTGCATGGTCGCAACTAGAAGCACAAGCATTTCACTACACTCGCATTAACATCTGCTAACCATGTGTYTGTGACCAATAACATTTGATTTGATTTGATTTGTGGAAKTGTCCAGAGCCGTGCCTTGGCCTCATTTTCTACAGGTCATACTGACCTGTCAGACATGTGGATGGTTTGTCCACCGATGATGACTGGGCCAGTGTATGGCCGCAGGGCTTGATTTGTGAGGACACATTGTACGCTGTTGTTTAATGCTGCTCTCTTTCCTATACATTCCTTTGATATTGTGATTGCTGACTGGAGGTGTTCTCCCTGTTGTTTTCCTCTCCCTCCCTAGATGAGATCATGCAGCAGGAGATCAGGCCCCTGCTTGCTGTCGACATCATAGAGCAGCTGCATCGGCAGTTTGCCCTGCTCTCAGGTACGTAGCTAGGTCTCCGTCTCCTCTCCTTATCCCTGCTTCCCTCACACAAAGACGGGCAGATATTCGAGTTCCTCTCCCTTTGTAAAGGAGCAAATATGGGAATGACAAAATAATCACATTTTAGTCAGAGGTGATCATATCTACTTTACAGTTATACCGAACAGCACAATGTAATGTTTGTTAATTCATTTTGATCACGGTCAGAAACAATTATTTTGTCATATCCGTTATGAGTTACAAGGCCATTTCCATTGTTGACGTTAAGACATGATTGAGTTGTGACCGGACTTGAACCTTTTAACTACTGATCGATAGGATTGCCTCTTAATCACTTCCTGTCTGAGACAGTAGAGAGGTCTGGTCTGCTCCATGGTCTGTTCCAGGACAATAACAGCATTATCACATTACACCATGAACCATTTCCTGCCAGGATGTCTTTGTCTCTCTGGCCATATTCATGAGCTTTGTTCAGAGTGGATAAAATGGCCACTTTTTCCATTCAGTTAAGTTGGGATGCAGAAGCAATGACTGTGTACATACTATACATTATTATTAACATGTATTTGAGAATATTGAGTCCACTAAATCATGTCCGTATACTCACAGATCACCTCAGTCTGAAGAATCTCTCAAACCTTTTTCCATCTCAGTTTTATTTCCCCTAAACCCAAATAAATGTGTCTTAAACTTCTGTCATAGCCACCTTTGAGTTACCAGAGACAGAGTATTGGAGACATGAACAGAGGTGCAGGGCCTTAGCTGGAACAATAACAGAGGGAGTTGTTGGTAGTTATGGGGCTAGCCTGGCCTCAGAGCCATACTACACGAAACATACTATGCGTATTTCTGAGCACCTCCAAGACATATGATATGTACTAATGGTCTAGTTACTTTAGACAGAAACAAAAGTAGGGAGGTTGGTCAGGGAAGATGTGTGGATGTATACCGCGACCATCTAGCAATCCAAATGTTGGTGTTCGAGTCGCGTTGGTAACAACTGTAGCAGTTTAGCTAACCCTTATTCTAACCTTGACCCATTTCACCTAAACTGCTACGTAAATTCTCCTAACCTTTGTCGTTTTAGTAGTTTTCCTAACCTTTTACATAAATGATCCTAACCTTTGTTGTTAGTTCTCCTAACTACCAATGTATATTCTCCCAGTCATTCTCCTTTGTTGAAACAAGCAACTTGATTTCAGAGAAAGACAGATAATACTATACATCCTCCAGATGTATGATAAGTTACATCATCCAATTCTTAAGCTATTGCATGACTGGGTGAGACGTATATGATACGTCCTCCAATTCGTATGATATTGTAGAACCGCTATTCCATTCATAATGTAACCTAACGTAACGTAATATATCATACCAAATGGAGTAAAAGATTTACGTACCAAATCCAACGAATTGCCCTGAGACCAGGTTGATTGGACGGGAGCTCTACGCCACAGCCTCTGGCTCCACAGGGATTGTTTCCATTCCTTCCCACCTATGTCAAACCACCAAGGGTCAGCCAGCTGCGCTCCTGCCAAGCTGGTGTCTTACTTCAAAAACCCTGGCTCAGCAAAGCTAGCTTTCAAACTTATGTAATTTTACTGTGGAAAAAGCACAAGTATATTTCATTATCTACACAGCAAGAATGTTTTTATTCTCAATGGGTCTGTCACTGAGTTTGGGTTGTTTTGTATGGGTTTAAAACATTGGTCTCCATTCCTTTTCTCCATATTGTGATGCTGATACCTGACAGTCACAAGCAGTGGTGGAAAAAGTACCCAAATGTCATACTTGAGTAAAAGTAAAGATACCTTAATAGAAAATGATTCAAGTAAAAGTGAAAGTCACCCAGTAAAATACGACTTGAGTAAAAGTCTAAAAGTATTTGGTTTTAAATATACTTAAGTATCAAAAGTAAATGTAATGGATAAAATATACTTAAGTATCAAAAGTAAAAGTATGAATAATTTCAAAGTCTTAATATTACGCAAACCAGATGGCACAACTTTCTTGTTTTTATTTATTTACGGATAGCCAAGGGCACACAACACTGATTGATACATCATTTACAAACAAAGCATGTGTGTTTAGTGAGTCCGCCAGATCATAGGCAGTAGGGATGACCACGGATGTTCTCTTGATAAGCGTATGAATTGATCAATTTTCTGTTCTGCTTAGCATAAAAAATGTAACAAGTACGTTTGGGTGTCAGGGAAAATGTATGGTGTAAAAAGTACATAATTTTCTTCAGGAATGTAGTGAAGTAAAAGTATAAGTTGTCAAAATTATAAATAGTCAAGTAAAGTACTTTAAATTATTTTTACTTAAGTACTGTACTTTACGCCACTGGTTACAAATAAAGGCCACCTCGCTGTTGACGTTATTCCAGTATTACCTCCACACCTATAAAAGCATTATTTCTGCACTACTTACGTACCTTTATACCTGATGAGGTGATGCTGAGTTGAGCTTTCTAGACAGGGCAGTATTGTACAGCTCTGATTGTTATCTGGTGTACTGTTGTCAGTGAGAGAGGTAGGCAACAGAAGCTCTGACATATGTGAGGATTCCCTGTGGTGGAATTTTCTGCCATATGCAGGTAAATAATTGGATGTGCCTGGCTGGGAGGACTGATAGATGAGTTGTCACCCAGTGGGATGGATGGCAGACGAGATGGCACAGGAAATAAACTACATGCTGCTTTTAGCACAAAGACATCTGAGTTTGGGAGGAGGCTGTTATGCTTGTCTATGTGATTTGCTTGTCAGTGTTAGTACATTTTTAGAACTGAGAGACAGAGAGAAGAAGGCAGAGGAGGATTTAGGAAGGGAAAAAGTTAGTCAGTAAAAGTAAAGAGCTACAGTTACCTCACCACTAATATGAAAGGCAGCATTTCCTGACGTCCTCCTCCGGAATAAGAGTAATACAGTGTATGTCCAAATAATGTAAGTGCCCAGACTCGGGGGGGCCTCAAGTAGAAAATCAGACTGCCTTGGGCAGATGAGGTACAATTTACAGCAGTTCCCCTCTGTCATCCCAAACTGAACTGTTTTGAAGTTGAGAATTCACCCTAAAATCTATCTATACTCCTATCTCCACTCAGGAATGCAGGCASTGGGGCATGATGATGTGTGAGGAGGAACACTTTAGATATAGGGTGACTTGCTGTTCCACTATGCTTTCTCATAGTGATACACTTTGACTGATAAATCTCTGATTGGAGAGATATAGGATCATGGATTATATTATGGCTGCCTCTGATTGCTTCATTTGTTTTAGGATTTAGTGAGACAATTTTGATTATTTGAAATTTACATCTCTCCTCATATTTCTTCATTTAGATTGTCATATCAACATTTTCACTCATCAAACTTATTTAGTTTCATGTTTCATATAAGTTTTGATTCAATCATGACTTTTGGCAAAAAATAATCAAATCTGAATTTGTGCTGACAGCCCAATGCCACCACCTTGTGGTTGATTAGTGGAAAATAACTTTTCTATTGATATAAAGTCACCCATCAGATCGGTAACAGCAGAATGTTGTTTTTTATCCAAATAAATATTTATTTTACTGTAGAAGCCTGGTGTAAATTAATGAATGTAACAAAATTGACATATTTCTGTCAATCTATTGATGTAACCCTATGTGTGCAGGAGGAAGAGGGAAAGATGGCGCCCCCATCATCACCTTCCCTGAATACTCAGGCTTCGGCGACCTCCTAGACGAGGACTTCCAGAATGTTGTCACATATCTGACTAGCATCCCCAGGTAAAGTATGCAGCTTCACTACAACCATAAATATGCTCCCATGGTTATGCAGTTCAGATCAATTCTGCAATTCTGGTGCACATTATTTTCCCACAGTGGAGAACAGAAGCTTACTGTAATGCTACTGTGTATTTGATCAGTACAGGCCAAAGAGTGCTGCCTCTAGCAGCACAGTGATGCATTCATTTGAATGAGTTTTGCTTGAAGAAACACAGGCTTAAATAAACATACAGTGCCTTCAGAAAGTATTCACACCCCTTGACTTTTTCCACATTTTGTTGCGAAACAGCCTGAATTTACACACAATACCCCATAATGTCAYAGTGGAATTAAATTTTTAGAAGTTTTTAAGCTGAAATGGTTTGAGTCAATAAGTATTCAACCCCTCTGTTATGACAAGCTTAAATAAGTGCAGGAGTAAAAATGTGCTTAACAAATCGCATAATAAGTTGCATGGACTCAGTCTGTCTGCAGTAATAATGGTTTACATTACACCTGATGTAAAACCAGCGACCCAGGGACCCCATCATATATTAGCAAACAGTTTTTTTCTCACGTCTTGTCTTATCATCAGGTGAATGATAATGTCAAGTGGAAGTAATCAACATTTTTTCATTATTAGATTTTGTAGATAGTTTTTCATTATTTTGACCTCCCTAAGAGGCGGGTGGACAAACAAAATCCCACAAATTCTGACAAACTCCAAGCATTGATTATGCAAGAATGGGCTGCAATCAGTCAGGATGTGGCCCAGAAGTTAATTGACAGCATGCCAGGGCGGATTGCAGAGGTCTTGAAACAGAAGGGTCAACACTGCAAATATTGACTCTTTGCATCAACTTCATGTATTGTCAATAAAAGCCTTTGACACTTATGAAATGCTTGTAATTATACTTCAGTAATCCATAGTAACACCTGACAAAAATATCTAAAGACACTGAAGCAGCAAACMTTTGGAAATTAATATTTGTGTCATTCTCAAAACTTTTAGCCACGACTGTACATTATAGTTGAATGTATGAACTCTAACAGAGCCTCAAATCAAATAAAATGTTATCGGTCACATACACATGGTTAGCAGATGTTATTGCGAGTGTAGTGAAATTCTTGTGCTTCTAGTTCCGACAGTGCATCAATATCTAACAATTCCACAACTACCTAAAACACATAGATCTAAGTATAGGAATGGAATAAGAATATATACATATAAATATATGGATGAGCAATGACCGAGCGACATTGGCAAGATGCAATAGATGGTWTAAAATACAGTATATACATATGAGATGAGCAATGCAAGATATGTTAACATTACTAAAGTGACTAGTGATCCATTTATTAAAGTGGCCAATGATTTCAAGTCTGTAGGTAGGCAGCAGCCTCTCTGTGTTAGTGATGGCTGTTTAACAGTCTGATAGCCTTGACGTAGAAGCTGTTTTTCAGTCTCTCGGTCCCAGCTTTGATGCACCTGTACTGACTTTGCCTTCTGGATGGTAGCGGGGTGAACAGGCAGTTGCTCGGGTGGTTGTATTCCTTGATGATCTTTTTGGCCTTCCTGTGACATCAGGTGCTGTAGGTGTCCTGGAGGGCAGGTAGTTTGCCCCCGGTGATGCGTTGTGCAGACCACACCACCCTCTGGAGAGCCCTGCGGTTGTGGGCGGTGCATTTGCCGTACCAGGAGGTGATACAGCCCGACAGGATTTTTTTACCCCTGTTTCTCCCCAATTTTGTGGTATCCAATTGGTAGTTACAGGCTTGTCTCATCGCTGCATCTCTCGTACGGACTCGGGATAGGCGAAGGTCGAGAGCCGTGCGTCCTCCGAAACACAATCCAGCCAAGCCGTACTGCTTTTATACACAATGCCCACTTAACCCGGAAGCCAGTCGCACCAATGTGTCAGAGGAAACACCGTACACCTGGCGACCGTGTCAGCGCACACTGCGCCCGGCCCGCCACAAAAGTCGCTAGTGCGCGATGGGACAAGGACATCCCTGCAGGRCAAACCCTCCACTAACCCGGACGATGCTGGGCCAATTGTGCGCAGCCCCATGGGTCTCCCGGTCGCGGCCCGGCTGCAACAGAGCCTGGGCTCGAACCCAGACTCTCTAGTGGCACAGCTAGCACTGCGATGAAGTGCCTTAGACCACTGCGCCACTCGGAAGGCCCTCAATTGTGCACCTGTAAAAGTATGTAAGGGTTTTAGGTGACAAGCCAAATTTCTTCAGCCTCTTGAGGTTGAAGAGACGCTGTTGTGCCTTCTTCACTACACTGTCTGTGTGGGAGGACCATTTCAGTTTGTCCGTGATGTGTGCGCAGAGGAACTTAAAACTTTCCACCTTCTCCACTGCTGTCCCATCGATGTGGATAGGGTGGTACTCCCTCTGCTGTTTCCTGAAGTCCACGATCATCTCCTTTGTTTTGTTGACGTTGAGCGAGAGGTTGTTTTCCTAACACCACACTCCGAGAGCCCTCACCTCCTCCCTGTAGGCCGTCTCATCGTTGTTGGTAATCAAGCCTACTACTGTTGTATCGTCTGTAAACTTGATGATTGAGTTGGAGGCGTGCATGGCCACGCAGTCATGGGTGAACAGGGAGTACTACGGAGGGGGCTGAGCACGCAACCTTGTGGGGACCCAGTGTTGAGGATCAGCGAAGTGGAGATGTTGTTTCCTACCTTCACAACCTGGGGGCGGCCCGTCAGAAAGTCCAGGACGCAATTACACAGGGCGGGGTTGAGACCCAGGGCTACAAGCTTAATGATGAGCTTGGAGGGTACTATGGTGTTGAATGCTGAGCCGTAGTCAATGAACAGCATTCTTACATAGGTATTCCTCTTGTCCAGATGGGTTAGGGCAGTGTGCAGTGTGATGGCGATTGCATTGTCTGTGGACCTATCGGGGCGGTAAGCAAATTYAAGTGGGTCTAGGGTGAGGTGGAGGTGATATGATCCTTGACTAGTCTCTCAAAGTACTTCATGATGACAGAAGTGAGTGCTACGGGGCGATAGTCATTTAGTTAATTTACCTTTGCATTCTTAGGTACAGGAACAATGGTTGCCATCTTGAAGATGTGGGGACAGCAGACTGGGATAGGGAGAGATTGAATATGTCCGCAAACACACCAGCGAGCTGGTCTGCGCATGCTCTGAGGACACGGCTAAGGGTGACGTCTGGGCCAGCAGCCTTGCGAGGGTTAACACGTTTAAATGTCTTACTCACGTCGGCCACGGAGAAGGAGAGCCCACAGTCCTTGGTAGCAGGCCTATTAGCTAGAACACATTTTCGCTAAGATCAGCTGTTTACCTGGTTAAACAAAGGCTAACCATGTGTTGGCAAAAAATGTATGTCCAAGTCAAGAAAGCTTACCAGTAGCCAGTGGCGCTTGCCACACTGGTAGTCAATTAGTTTTTTCCAAAGCCTATGTCAGAAACTCCATTGAGTGTAATTGACTACAATGAGTTGCTCAATTTTAAGAGTTGAGAAAAAAAGTTGACATCATTACAAATAAGATATTCTCCTATTTTCTGTTGTTTCTAGCAGGTAGCCTGGTTAAGAGCGTTGGGGCAGTAACTGAAAGGTTGCTGGTTTGAGTCCCCGAGCTGACTAGTTGAAAAATCTATGTGCCCTTGAGAAAGGCGCGTAACCCAAATTGCTCCTTGAAGTCGCTCTGAAAAAGAGTGCTAAATGACGTCAGTGTAAAATGTAGCGATATTTATCAAGACATTGGAGGGAAAATCACACTAATAAAAAATATGTATGTTTTTGCAGACCCCTTGCAGTACCTGTAGTACCCCTAGGGGTCCGTGGATTTACGATGGAATACCCTTGGTTTACATGATTTTTTTAATGACTACCCCATCTCTGTACCCCACACATACAATTAACTGTAAGGTCCCTCAGTTGAGTAGTGAATTTCAAGCACAAATTCAAGCACAAAGACCAGGGAGATTTTCCAATGCCTCGCAAAAGAAGAGCACCGATTTATAAAAGGGTCAAACATTTTTAAAAAGCAGACACGGTGAAGTTATTAATTAGTCTTTGGATGATGTATCGATACAACCAGTCACTACAAAGATACAGGTGTCTTTCCTATCGGAGAGGTGCCTATCCTGCCGGAGAGGTAGGACACCGCTCATGTATTTCACCATGAGGCCAATCGTGTTTTTTAAAAAGTTACAGAGTTTAATGGCTGTGATAGGAGAAAAATGAGGATGGATCAACAACATTGTTGAAATTAGTGCCTTTTGCATCCCTTTTATATTTTAGGTAGAAATTGTGCACCAAAATTMACTTTTAGCATGTTATATTCAATMAAGTGCCCTTTAATATAAAACACATGGACAATTCAATACATCCGATGTTTAATATGAATGAAGACTTAATAAAGTGCCAAAATTCAGCATTTTCACATGTCCCTCCATGCACCCTCTGTGACTTTAACTCACTTAACCTCAAAATGTATCCAAGTTTTCATCATTATTGTAAATCCCTAGCTATTTTGTTGCTTTGACAAAGTCATTTCTGAATTGTATTATTTATTTAATGTGATTAGTGATTCATTTTAATAAAATAAAATATACTGTCAACCCTGTTACGTGAACTGAACTCTCGTTTTAATATGACGAAACTATTCCTTTTCTTTATGTCAAAAGAAACATTGAACATCTAATAGTCAAATCATAGAATAAAAGCAGGTGAGCTGGTTCTACTCTTTATCTGGTGTTTTGTGGTGGGAAATTGAGTGGGTCGAGCATAACACATCACTGACACAGAGAGGATCCTGCCTACATACAGACTCGAAATCATTGGCCACTTTAATAAATGGATCACTAGTCACTTTAATAATGCCAGTTTAATAATGTTTACATACAGTTGAAGTCGGAAGTTTACATACACTTATGTCATTAAAACCCGTTTTTCAACTACTTCACAAATCTCTTGTTAACAAACTATAGTTTTGGCAAGTCGGTTAGGACATCTACTTTGTGCCTGACACAAGTAATTTTTCCAACAATTGTTTAGACAGATTATTTCACTTATAATTGTTTTCTCTTGTTTTTGTATGTGTTTAGTTGGTCAGGGCGTGAGTTGGGGTGGGCATTCTATGTTATGTGTTTCTATGTTGGGAAATGTGTTGCCTGATATGGTTCTCAATTAGAGGCAGGTGTTTGACGTTTCCTCTGATTGAGAACCATATTAAGGTAGGTTGTTTCACATTGTTTGTTGTGGGTGGTTGTCTTCCGTGTCTGTGTATGTTGCACCACACGGGACTGTTTCGTTTTGTCYTTCGTGTATGTAGTCTGTTCCTGTTCGTGCGTTCTTCGTATTTTGTAAGTTCTCAAGTCCAGGTCTGTCTACATCGTTTATTTGTTTTATAGTTTGTTGAAGTGTTTTCGTGTTTCGTCGTTCTATCATTTAATTAAATCATTATGTCAAACTATCACGCTGCACATTGGTCCTCTGATCCTTTTCGCCTCTCCTCTTCTGAGGAGGAGGACAAAGTAGACGATCGTTACAATAATTCACTGTATCACAATTCCAGTGGGTCAGAAATGTACATCCCTTAAGTTGACTGTGCTTTAAACCGCTTGAAAATTCCAAGAAAAAGGCTGCACTTCTCTTGGGCTTTACGCACTTCCTGATAGGCCTAATTGACATAATTTTGAGTCAAGTTATTGTGAAGTGTCAGTACCCTGTGGATATTTATGTCAAGGCCTACCTTCCAACTCAGTCCTCTCGCTTGACATCATGGTGGAAAACATCTAAAGAAATCAGCCAAGATCCTCAGACAAAACAATTGTATGACCTCCACATAGCTCCGTTCATATCCTTTTGGGAGCAATTTGCCTCAAACAGCCTGAAGGGGTACCGGTGCGTTTTCCATGCTGTACAAAACAATTAGTTACGCCTTACGTATAAACACATAGGACAGCGAAGCGGTCATTACACTCAGGAAGAGACGCGTTCTGTCTCCTGAGATGAAGCGTACTTTGGTGCGAAAAGTGCAAATCAATCCCAGAACAACAGCTAAGGATCCTTGTGAAGATGCTGGAGGAAACAGGTACAAAAGTATCTATATCCACAGTAAAATGAGTCCCTATATCGACCTAATGTGAAAGGTCCGCTCAGCAAGGAAGAAGCCACTGCGCTCCAAACCGCCATAAAAAAAGCCAGACTACGGTTTGCAACTGCATAATCGGGGGACAAGGATTGTACTTTGGAGAAATGTCCTTTGGTCTGATGAAACAAAAATGGAACTGTTTGGCCATAATGCACATCGTTATGTTTGGAGGAAAAAGTGGGATGCTTGCAAGCCGACGAACACCATCCAACCGTGAAGCACGAGTGGGTGGCCTAGCCATTCATGTTGCTCTTGCTGGCAGGGTGGATGGTGCAGCGTTCACAAATAGATTGGATCGTACGAGGGGGTGAAGGAATAATTATGCTTGGGATAGTATTGAAGCAACATTCAGAGACATCAGTCAGGAGGTAAAGCTTGGTCGCAAATGGGTTTCAAATGGTACAATGACCCAAGCATACTTCCAAAGTTCCAAATTTGTGGGCAGAACTGAAAAAGTGTGTGCGAGCAAGGAGGCTACAACCACGACTCAGTGTACCACCAGCTCTGTAAGTAGGAATGGGCCAAAATTCACCCAACCCTTTTGTGGGAAGGCTTGTGAAAGGCTTACCGGAAAACGTTTGATCCCAAGTTACCCAATATAAAGGCAATGCTACCAAATACTAATTGAGTGTATGTAAACTTCTGACCCACTGGGAATGTGATGAAAGAAATAAAAGCTGAAATAAATCATTCTGACATTTCACGTTCTTAAAATAAAGTGGTGATCCTAACTGACCTAAAACAGGGCATTTTTACTAGGAMTAAATGTCAGGAATTGTGAAAAACTGAGTTTAAATGTATTTGGCTAAGGTGTATGTAAACCTCCGACTTCAACTGTATCTTGCATTACTACAGTCAGGTCCATAATACAGACACAGTCAGGTCCATAATTATTGGTAACCTTGATATACTGCAGATGAGCAAGAAAGACTGTATCAAAGATCCACCACCATATTRTACAGTAGGTATGAGGTACTTCTCTGCGTATGCTTCTGTTTTTCAACGTCAAATCCACCACTGTTGTGTGTCGCCAAAGAGCTCTATTTTCATGTAATTTGACCATGCAGACTAGTGGTGAGTTTGCGGTTGAAAAACAGAAGCATATGCAGAAAAGWACCTCATACCTACAGTAAAATATGGTGGTGGATCTTTGATGTTCTTGGGCTATTTCGCGTCCCCTGCTCCTGGCCCCCTTATTAAGGTCGACGGCATCATGAAATTTACCAAGTACCAGAACATTTTAGCACAAAACTTGGTTGCCTCTGCCAGAAGGCTGACACTTGGCCACAATTGGATCTTCCAGCAAGACAATAACCCCAAACACTAATCAAAATCCACATTTTTTTTCATTACTTGTCTTTATTACTTGTTAAGAAACTAAATCTATTTCTCTGAGCAATTGTATTAGTATAAAATAAAATAGCATAGAATATAGGTCAGTATTTGTATTATTTGTTTTATATAGTCTTTTTTGCTAATCTTTATTAAGGGTGCCAATAATTATGTACCTGACTGTATTTCACAAGACACATTTCTCAGGGTGTGGCAAAATGTGAAAAAGGTGTCTTGTGAAATACGCTCCGAAAATGGCACATCTGGGATATCGTTCTCTCTCTCATGACACAGTGAYTGTTCAATTAATCTGGTCTCATGTAAGCTGCTCTCATTCAGGAAAATACACAAACGTTTTTCAGTCGAGTAGGAATATACTAGGCCCGATAACACAGTAAGATCACCACCCAGTGAGCACAAGACATTAAAAATACATATTCTTTTCATTGTCTTTTAAACGTCTTGTGCTGATAGGGGAGCAACTTCATTCACCCTTTTGTCAGAGTAACACATTGAGAATGTTAATGACCCTCACTTAACATCTTCCCTGTAAAACACCCCAAACATTAAACACGCTTACACAGCTCCTCTTACACTGTTAACTATAATGGCCTGGTTCAGAGAGCGCTGAAGTGATTTGGTATAAACTCTGTTTAAACTGTACAGAGACAGAATACAGCAGTGTACTGTAGTGCCCTCTTGGATATGTCTTGTGACTACATGCTTGGATAGCTTCACCTACCGCATGTGTTTATTTATATCTTTCCTTGTCTAGTTTGGACGCTGCCAGCATCGGTTTCGTTATAATCATCGACCGCAGGCGGGACAAATGGAGCTCAGTGAAGGCCTCGCTGACGCGGATAGCGGTATGAAGACGTCCATATTTAACTTCAGACAATGCTTTTATCTCTTTCCTGGTGGTATAGTCTGTTTGTGCTTCACTCGACTTCTCTCTGTGTTTGGCATCAAAGAGGAGTTTGCCACAGCACATAGAGTATGGAACCAGGCTATTTTATCTCAGCAATTACCATTGTAAAATAGACCAATGCTTCTATATCAGGAAGTCTTGCGTAAGGCAAATTATTCCCAAGTATAATATGTGAGATACATAATGGAAAGTAGAAACAGAGCAGGAGCTCCCTCCACAATCAGAACTAGGAGATGTCATGAAGCTGTGCTTTGTACCTGTGGCCACTAGGGGGCATTTCCAGGGAACCTCCAGCTGGTGTTGGTGCTGAGGCCCTCCCGTTTRTTCCAGAGGGCCGTCGCTGACATAGGCATTAAGCTGCACCGGGATGACTTTAAAATGAAGGTACCGGTAAGCATGCTTCGCTACCACTCACCGTGTCCAACTCTTAGATCATCTTATAAACTTTTCCTCTGTGTCTGGGTGTGAGATAGTGAGTGACCTGATGTCATGTGGCGTGTTGCATGGCAGTGTGATGTTCACCGGTAAACTAACTGCTAGAACAGTGACTATGTACTCACTGCATGTTTTGCTTGTTTATGTAGAGCTACTAATGTGCCAACATATATAGTCAGGTCCAAAATTATTGGCACTCTTGATAAAAATAAGCAAAAACACCTGTATGCAAATTTGTTTGTGCAAAATTATATTATTTAATACAATTTCTCGGAGAAAGAGATTTTGTTTAACATTAAAAAAATGTTCTCTCAAATATAGGGGTAAAAAGTATTGGCACCCATGTTTTCAATACCTTCAATGCGTATGCATCTTTCTTTCGATGCAAAACCCACCACTGGTGTACGRGGCCAAAGAGCTCTATTTTCATGTCATCCGACAAATGTGAACGTCTAGAGTTTGCTAAACGGCATTTTGATTGGAACAGGTGCTACTGTATGTTCAGATGACATTGGCCCCGAACACCATTGGTGGGTTTTGTGTCTAAATAAATATGCATATGCAGAAAAGAACCCAGTACCTACTGTAAAATATGGTGTTGGATCTTCGATGTTATGGGGCTATTTTGTTTCCACTGGTCCAGGGGCCCTTGTTAAGGTCAATGGCATCATGAACTTTACCCAGTACCAGGACATTTCAGCCAAAAACCTGTTTGCCTCTGCTAGGAGCCTGAAACTTGGCTCCAAGTGGATCTTCCAGCAAGACAATAACCCCAAGCACACATCAAAATCCACAAAGAAATGGTTAATTGACCACAAAATCCCCKAAAATTCTGTATGGAGGAATGGCCTAAGATCTCTCCCAATGTGTTCTCCAATCTCATAAAACATTTTAGAAAAGGCTCATTGCTGTTATCTTCACAAGGGAGGTATTGAAAGGTAATAATTTTGACACCTATTTTTGTCTGTGCAAGTGTATTAGTATAAAATAATATGTTGCTTTTTTTTTGCATACTGTACAATATAGCTCAGTATTTTAATTATTTATTTTGTACAGTCTCTTTTGCTCATATTTATCAAGAGTGCCAATCAATTTGGACTTGACATTCATATATTTCCCTTACTTCATTCAAGAATTTTGGTGAAGGCCAATTCTCCTGCATGACTGTACACATTTTCCAAGACAAATGTTCCAAAACCTCCTTAGATTCCTCACCAACTCATGTGGGCATGCCATCATTATGCAAGTGTATGATTCAAGTCAAGACATCTGGTGAAGTGTTAATAGAGAACTGTAATAAGCCAAAAACCTGGTTGTAATAAAACCCACAGAAGACACAAGACATCAAATCATGCTGCATTAGCACGCCATGACACTTCCCACTGGGCACAGATGTCAAGTCCACATCTATTCCACTTTGGTTCAAGGTAATTTAATTGAAATGACTTGGAAACAATGTTGATTCAACCAGTGTGTGCCCAGTGGGCTATTACATAACCCTTGAGGGAGTATTTTGCAAAATCCAGAGTGTGATGCAGAGGAAGTTGCATTAACATCTACACTCCCCTACGTATTTATTTGGTCAATGAAGCAAAAACGTTGACTTTTTCTCTGTATTCCAGCATTTTGGATGTTTCATATCAGGCGACATTACCGAATGTCGCTTTTATTTTAGGGTAATTTAATACATATCTGTTTTCATACTTACTGTTTCTGGTAAATAATGTATTGTGTCATTTAGGAGTCACTTTTATTGTAATTAGAATAAAATGTGTTTCCAAACACTTCTAAATTAATGTGGATGCTATCATGATTAAAGATAATCATGAATGAATTATGAATAATGATGAGTGAGAGAGGCATACAGTGCCTTCAGAAAGTATTCACATCCCTTGACGTTTTCCACATTTTGTTGTTACAAAGTGGGATTAAATGGATTTAATTGTCATTTCTTGACAACGATCTACACAAAATACTCTGTAATGTCAAAGTGTAAAAATCTAACATTTGTGAGAAAAGAAAATATGAAAAATAAAACACTAATATATCTTGATTTGATAAGTATTCAACCCACTGAATCAATACATGTTAGAATCATCTGTAATGAACACGAGGGGAGACACAAAGGGAGGTTTCAAGCGCAGGGCACAGCAGGTGTTTATCGCACAGGACCACAGGAGAAGGCAGGTAGCTGGGTCCAGGAGCAGGCAGAAGGTCATACACAGGGTTCCAAAAGGGCAACAGWACAGGCAGGGAAAAGGCTAGTAACGTAGTCCTGGAGATCAGGCAATAGGTAGATAACAGGAAATCCGATAGGCAGGGAATAGGCAGGGAAATCCGATAGGCAGGGAAATCCGTACAGGCAGGGAAAAGGAAAAAGGCATCGTTAGTGAGGCAGGAAAAAACTATCATATACAGGAGTAAATCACGGGGAAAAACAAAGTGTGTCACAAAACAAACAATACCTCACAGTGATGGGGTGCAAAGAATTTAACTAAATAGTGTGTGATAATGACATACAGGTGTGTGAACAGGTGATTAGAATTCAGGTGATTGGGATCTGGAGAGTGAGCTGCGTTCAGGGGATCTTCGTGTATGAGTTGGAAGCAGACGTTACATCATCTTTGGCAGCGATTACCGCTGTGAGTCTTTCTGGGTAAATGTCTAAGAGCTTTCGAACACCTGGATTGTGCAACATTTCTCCATTATTCTTTTCAAAATTCTTCAAGATCTGTCAAATTGGTTATTGATCATTGCTAGACAACAATTTTCAGGTCTTGTCATAGATTTTCAGGTAGATTTAAGTAGAAAACTGTAGCTTGGCCTCTCAGAAACAGTCACTGTCTTCTTGGTGTAGATTTGGCTTTGTGTTTTAGGTTATTGTCCTGTTGAATGGTGAATTCATCTCCCAGTGTCTGGTGGAAAGCAGACTGAACCAGATTTACCTCTAGGATTTTGCCTGTGCTTAGCTCCACTCCATTTCTTTTTTTATCCTGAAAAACTCCTTATTCCTTAACGATTACAAGCATACCCATAACATGATACACCCATCACTATTCTTGAAAATATGGAGAGTGGTTCTCAGTGATGTACTGGATTTGTGGAGTAACTACAAGGTTGTTGATCCATTGTCAGATTTCTCCTATCACAGTCATTATACTCTGTAAGCATTGGCGTCATGGTGAAATCCCTGAGCAGTTTCCTTTCTCTCTGCCAACTGATTTAGGACGCCTGTATCTTTGTAGTGACTGGGTGCATTGATGCACCATCCAAACTGTAATAAATAACTTAACCATGCCCAAAGGGATATTCAATTTCTGTTTTAGTTGTATTTTAAACCCATCTACCAATAGGTGCCCTTCTTTGCAGGGCATTGGAAAACATCCTTGGCCTTTGTGGTTGAATCTATGTTTTGAAATTCACTGCTCAACTGAGGGACCTTACAGATAATTGTCACGATCGTCGAAATACCATTCGGACCAAGGCGCAGCGTGATATGGGTTCCACATCTTTTTATTCGTGAAACGCACAAAACAATAAAAGAACAGCAAACGATACATGAAGCTATGGAGTGCTCACATGCAACTACACATAAACAAGATCCCACAAAAAAACTGTGGGGAAATGGCTGCCTAAATATGATCCCCAATCAGAGACAACTGCCTCTGATTGGGAACCATACTAGGCCAACATAGAAATAAAACAACCTAGATTACCCACCCTAGTCATACCCCGACCTAACCAAAATAGAGAATAAAAAGGCTCTCTGTGGTCAGGGCGTGACAATAATTGTATGTGTGGGGTAGAGAGATGAGGTTGTCATTCAAAATCACGTTTAACACTATTATTGCACAGAGTGAGTCCATGCAACTTTTTATAGGACTTGTTAAGCAAATGTTTTACTCCTGAACATATTTAGTCTTGCCATAACAAAGGGGTTGAATACTTAGCGACACAAAATCTCAATTTAATACATGTTAAAATTAGGCTCTAACACAACAAAATGTGTAATATGTCAAGAGGTCTGAATACTTTCTGAAGGCACTTTAGGTGGAAAATACATTGGATTTGCACAAAGTCATCAACGTAAACTATTGTTTTGAGGCTGACATTTCAACCACAAAATGATGTCATCGTGGTAACCAATTTTCAACATAGACAAACCTTGTATAAAATATGTTGAATTTGTACCTTTGAAACAATGTCAGATCTTCAACGTTAAATCCACTATCAGAAAAAGACTATAGGCTGGGCAGCACCTCCTACTGGAGAGTTAATCTGTCTACAGCTATCCGTTCAGGTTTTTAACCAAGCCCTGCTAACTAAATAGATTCACGGTTGTTATCGAAGTCATTCCAAAGGGCAGGTMTAACAGAGCAAATCTAATGTAACTGTACTCTATACGCCATATATCATCAATGATACTATACTGAACAAAAATATGAACGCAACATGTAAAGTGTTGACTCCATGTTTCATGAGCTGAAATAAAAGATCCTAGAAAGTTTCCATATGCACAACAAGCTTATTTTTCTCACATTTTGGGTACAAATGTGTTTACATCCCTGTTAGTGAGCATTTTTCCTTTGCCAAGATAATCCATCCACCTGACAGGTGTGACATACCAAGAAGCTGATTAAACAGCATGATCATTACAAAGGTGCATCTTGTGCTGGGGACAATAAAAGGCCACAGTGCAGTTTTGTCACACAACACAGTGCCACAAATGTCTCAAGTTTTTAGGGAGTGTGCAATTGGCATGCTGACTGCAGGAATGTCCACCAGAGCTGTTGCCAGATCATTTCATGTTAATTTATCGACCATAAGTTGTCTCTCACGTCGTTTTGGAAAATTGGCAGTACGTCCAACCGGCCTCACAACGGCAGACCACATGTCACCACGCCAGCCCAGGTCCTCCACATCCAGCTTATTCACCTGCGGGGTCATCTGAGACCAGCRACCCGGACAGCTGATGAGACTGGGTTTGCACAACTGAAGAATTTCTGCACAAACTGTCAGAAACCGTCTCAGGGAAGCTCATCTGCGTGCTCGTTTTCTTCACCAGGGTCTTGACCTGACAGCAGTTTGGTGTTGTAACTGACTTCAGTGGGAAAATGTTCACCTTCGATAGCCACTTGCATGCTGTAGAAGTGTGCTCTTCACGGATGAATCCTGGTTTGCTGATATCAACGTTGTCGCCCATATAGCATGTTTGTGCTGCTCTGGATCGCCCTGTACGACAGCGTGTTCCAGTTCCAGCCAATATCCAACAACTTAGCACAGGCATTGAAAAMGAYTGGGACAACATTCCACAGGCCACAATCAACAGCCTGATCAACTCAAACTGTCATCACACCAGATACTGACTGGTTTTCTGATCCACGCCCCTACCTTTCTTTTTTAAAGCCTTCCACAAGCGTCCCATAATAAGTTGGGTGAATTTTGGCCCATTCCTCCTGACAGAGCTGGTATAACTGAGTCAGGTTTGTAGGCCTCCTTGCTCGCACACGCTTTTTCAGTTCTGCCCACAAACTTTCTACAGGGTTGAGGTCAGGGCGTTGTGATGGCCACTCCAATACCTTGACTTTGTTGTCCTTTAAGCCATTTTGCCACAACTTTGGAAGATTGCTTGGTCAGTGTCCATTTGAAAGCACCATTTTGCGACGAAGCTTTAACTTCCTGACTGATGTCTTGAGATGTTGCTTCAATATATCCACATAATGTTCCTGCCTCATGTATTGCCATCTATTTTGTGAAGTGCACCAGTCCCTCTTGCAGCAAAGCACCCCCACAACATGATACTGCCACCCCCGTGCTTCACGGTTGAGATGGTGTTCTCGGTTTGCAAGCATCTCCCTCTTTTCCTCCAAATATAACGATGGTCATTATGGCCAAACAGTTCTATTTTTGTTTCATCAGACGAGAGGACATTTCTCCAAAAGGTACGATCTTTTCCCCATGTGCAGTTGCAAACCTAGTGCTGCGTTTTTTATGGCGGTTTTGGAGCAGTGGCTTCTTCCTTGCTGAGTGCCTTTCAGGTTATGTGATATAGGACTCGTTTTACTGTAGTTATAGATACTTTTGTACCTGTTTCCTCCTGCATTTCACAAGGTCCTTTCCTGTTCTTCTGGATTGATTTCACTTTTGCACCATCATCTCTAGCAGCCAGAACGCGTCTCCTTCCTGAGCGTTATGACGGCTGCGTGGTCCATGGTGTTTATACTTGTGTATTATTGTTTGTACAAATGAACGTGGTACCTTCAGGCATTTGAAAATTGCTCCCAAGATGGACCAGACTTGTGGAGTCTACAATTTTTTTTCTGAGGTCTTGGCTGATTTCTTTTTTCCCATGATGTCAAGCAAAGAGCACTGAGTTTGAAGGTAGGCCTTGAAATACATCCACAGGTACACCTCCAATTGACTCAAATTATGTTAATTAGCCTATCAGAAGCTTCTAAAGTCATCATGACATCATTTCTGGAATTTTCCAAGCTGTTTAAAGGCACAGTCAACTTAGTGTATGTACATTTCTGACCCACTGGAATTGTGATACAGTGAATTATTAAGTGATATAATCTGTCTGTAAACAATTTTGGAAAAATGACTTGTGTCATGCACAAAAGTAGATGTCCTAACCGACTTGCCAAAACTTAGTTTTTAACAAGAAAATTGTTGGAGTGGTTGAAAAACGAGTTTTTAATGACTCCAATCTAAGTGTATGGTAACTTCCGACTTCAACTGTATATAGTGTCAAAGAACACACACAGGTGTCTATAATCGTGGCCTGATATCATTGGTTAATTCTCAGATATAAAAATAACATACCAAAAACATGAATGGATAGTATACGATCATAGATACAATTTGGCTACATATGGCCTACAAACGATTTACAATAGCAAAATCACAAAAATCACAAGAATGGCTTCAGATCAAATCAAATCAATTTTATTTATATAGCCCTTCTTACATCAGCTGATATCTCAAAGTGCTGTACAGAAACCCAGCCTAAAAACCCAAACAGCAAGCAATGCAGGTGTCAGAAGCACAGTGGCTAGGAAAAACTCCCAAGAAAGGCCAAACCTAGGAAGAAAACCTAAGAGAGGAACCAGGCTATGAGGGGTGGCCAGTCCTCTTCTGGCTGTGCGGGTGGAGATTATAACAGAACATGGCCAGATGTTCAATATGTTCATAAATGACCAGCATGGTCAAATAATAATAATCACAGTATTTGTCGAGGTGCAACAAGTCAGCACCCCAGGAGTAAATGTCAGTTGGCTTTTCATAGCCGATCATTAAGAGTATCTCTACCGCTCCTGCTGTCTCTAGAGAGTTGAAAACAGCAGGTCTGGGGACAGGTAGCACGTCCGGTGAAACAGGTCAGGTTCCATAGCCGCAGGCAGAACAGTTGAAACTGGAGCAGCAGCACGGCCAGTGGACTGGGGACAAAATCCTGAGGCATGGTCCTAGGTCTCAGGTCCACCGAGAGAGAGAGAGAAAAAAGAGAGAGGTTAGAGAGCATACTTAAATTCACAAAGGACACCGGATAAGACAGGAGAAGACTCCAATATAACAAAACTGACCCTAGCCCCCCGACACATAAACTACTGAGCATAAATACTGGAGGCTGAGACAGGAGGGGTCAGGAGACACTGTGGCTGCATTCGATGATTACCCACGGACAGGGCCAAACAGGAAGGATATAACCCCACCCACTTTGCCAAAGCACAGCCCCCACACCACTAGAGGAAAGCTTCAACCACCAACTTACCATCCTAGACAAGGCCGAGTATAGCCACAAAGATCTCCGCCATGGCACAACCCAAGGGGGGCGCCAACCCAGACAGGAAGATCACGTCAATGACTCAACCCACTCAAGTGACGCACCCATCCTAGGGACGGCATGAAAGAGCACCAGTAAGCCAGTGACTCAGCCCCCTGTAATAGGGTTAGAGGCAGAGAATCCCAGTGGAGAGAGGGGAACTGGCCAGGCAGAGACAGCAAGGGCGGTTCGTTGCTCCAGAGCCTTTCCGTTCACCTTCACACTCCTGGGCCAGACTACACTCAATCATATGACCCACTGAAGAGATGAGTCTTCAGTAAGGACTTAAAGGTTGAGACCGAGTCTGCGTCTCTCACATAGGTAGGCAGACCATTCCATAAAAATGGAGCTCTATAGGAGAAAGCCCTGCCTCCAGCTGTTTGCTTAGAAATTCTAGGGACAATTAGGAGGCCTGCGTCTTGTGACCGTAGCGTACGTGTAGGTATGTACGGCAGGACCAAATCTGAAAGATAGGTAGGAGCAAGCCCATGTAGTGCTTTGTAGGTTACCAGTAAAACCTTGAAATCAGCCGTTGCCTAAACAGGAAGCCAGTGTAGGGAGGCTAGCACTGGAGTAATATGATCAAAGTCTACGTTGAGACCGAAGGGAGCAAGAGTCTTTAAATCACGATATATACATCTGTGCAAAATCTCGAACAGCACTGATCACTTGTACTGTGTACTTTTAATGTAATCTGAATCCAAGTAATTTGGTTGTGCTACTAGATGAAGCACAGTGATAACACATTATAAACACAAAATATCTGACATTGTATTCCCATTCTAACTTTATTGTGCTTTTAAATGGTTGAACGCATTGTGATAACATATTGGAAATTCAAAAAACTTCTGTCTGTCTTTTTAAGTGGGTGAATAAAGGTTGAAATCTCATTGATCAACATCTCAACCAAAATGTACTCACATTTCTATGTTGAAATGGCGTTGTGGTTGCATCCACGTTCATTTAGAAGTGTTCCCGAAACATATTATTTTCTTATTTACAATAAAATTCCCTCCAAAATGACACAATACATTATTTACCATTAATTTCTATTTAACACAACATAATCTGAAACACAACCAAAACAAACTACAAATGCATGTTGTAGAGTCACAATCTTGATGTAGTCATTGCATGCTCGGAATATAGGACCGAATACAAAACTTTTGACTACTTTAATACGCATATATGTGAATTTCTCCAAATATTTATGACACCTTCAAATGGGGGTACTAGATACTGTCAAAGCTAAAATACCACCTCTGCAAGATTAACGACTCAACTCGAACCTGCCTACCCAATAGCAGTCAGTTATTCCTTGTCATTAATCTCTCAGATCTGTTAGATGCTGCTCTGCCTTACCACTGAGCCTGTTTACGGCTAGGGACTGTTCCTCAAACTCAACAGTAAGGGCCTTACAGTAAAGTGGGCTATCCTCAGAGCCTAGTGCTTATGCTGCCTCACTCTCGTTCCACCTGGTGCCTTCTCAGGATCACCCAGGCCAGAGCTTCCACCGTAGCCCACTATGAGGGGCCCCTATTTCCTGGGTTGGCTTAGCCCAGAATCACCCCTCTTACGACTCCGACCATTGTACTCAGTACCTATAGTTCCGTCTCAGGTTATTTTATTCCAGCAACTAAGGTTCCCAATAGACTAATTAACCAGATGCTAAAAATCCTAAATTAATCAAGTCAATTTCAGAAACCTAGAGTAAAACGACAGGCACTTGTATGACTCTTTGATGACACAGGAGTTTCAGAACAATAAAGCAAGTTTATTCAAAATTCCAGAAACAGGCATTGTAAGTCCCAGCTCAATCAATCAATATCACAAATCAATAATCACACAAGCAATTATGAGAAACAAAAGTTAACTATGGATTAGATACCTCCAGCGCCCTTATCTAAACCCCTATTAGGTTGCCAATGCAATATCTTTTGTATATCACACTTTTATGAGAAACATATAATTTAATAACAAGAAAAATTATGTCTTACCTTCTACAACCATAAACAGTCTTTTGTTGCCCCCCTCAGGATGATCAGTCCCTCAATTGTTGTTTCAAAACTCTAACAGCTACTTAAAACGTCTATCAATAAGGTAACCTTAAGGATTCCTTGTAGAACTTTACTTTTATTTTACTATTCTAGGTCAYGCTAGCACCCTTAATATACCTATAGCTAAACATCATCATCACTACTAGTTTTAAACATTAACACTTCTTATTCCCTTCAAATCGTTGGGCCAGTAACCGAAACGTAAAAATCTGTCATTCTACCCCTGAGCAAGGCAGTTAACCCACTGTTCCCTGGGTGCCGAAGACGTGGATGTCGATAAAGGCAGCCCCCCACACCTCTCTGATTCACAGGGGTTCGTTTAAATGTGGAAGACACATTTCAGTTGAAGGCATTCAGTTGTACAACTAACTAGGTATCTCCCTTTCCTTTTTTTTTAAATCAACCTTTTATATTCAAATTTCACTCAATTCTAATTTCACCCTAACCTAACTTATTACTCCAGTTACATCTTAAACATACAACATCCCATCATCATCCTATTATTTCAACATTATAACATTTCGCTATCTATCTCTAAATGTACTGTACCTTCAAACAAACATCTCATCCTTAACCATTTTACTATATTACTTCAGTCACCCTTTAACATTCCCCAACCATATTTAACATTTAATTATTATTTAAATACATTTCAGTCCCAATTCATTTCTTCTTCTTTTTCTTCTTTTCTAGGGTCAATGTAAATTTTTCTCTCAATGTTCATTCTCCTTTGTGCGAGTTCATTCTCCTTTGTGCGAGTGTAAGTGAAACTTCCTAAGTGTGTGAGTGTGTGAGTGGGGCCTTCCTGTCAGCATCACCAGTCCTTGCTTTCTGCCACGAAAATGTCACAGAAAACTAGGCCTTAGCCTGTTATTCTGACAATACATAAAGTGCTTTAATTTCTAAAAAGTTAAATATTTATGTATGAAAATACCCTCAAATATAAGGTGACATTCTGAACTGTCGCCTCATATGAAACATTTGATCTCAAATCCCAAATGCTGGAGTATAGAGCCAAATTAAACATTTTTAGTTCACTGTCCAAATACATAGGTGACTTTATAACATACAGTATTGTATGTGAATATCTTTTCTGTCTTTACAGATTGTGATGCTGAACTCCCTGTCTGACTTACATGGCTACGTAGATAAGGGCCAGCTAACATGTGAGCTTGGTGGGAACCTGGAGTACTGTCACAGTCAGTGGATCCACCACCGGACAGTGAGTCACCATGACATTTGACCTTTGGTCTAAACAGTCTTTACTCATTGGGAATTTCTTGTAACTGCAGGATCTTACAGAGAAGTGAATACTGAAATATTGCCAGTTTCCACATAATAATCCTTTTCTACCATATTTATTTTCTACTGGGATGTCGGTTTACTATAGATGTAATCCTAAAAATGTATGGGTCATGGCACAGTATAATCTGAGGTGTGTTTGTGTTTTGCTGTCAGGCCATTGAGAACTTTGCTGTGACAGTGAAGACCACAGCCCAAATGCTGCAGAAGTTTGGCACAGATCTGGCCGAGACGGAGCTGCCTAATGACGTGCAGTACACCAAAGACCTGCTAACTACTCACACTGAGAAGCATGACAAACTAAAGGTGAGACACTGCTTCAGCATCAACATGGGGCTTCTGAACCTGGCTACCTATTAGGGTTCACCTATACCCATAGTTAGCATCTGAATATTCCCTATGTTGATGAGTGGTAGTATAGTATTAGTAGATTCAKATACAGTAGTGAGATCAGTGGACTGGTTTCTGTCATGGCCTGTTGCTTAGTAGTTTAACCACACTCATTAGCATCAATGGCCCAGATAACAAGCATAGCAAAGTATAGCATAGCAAGTATTCTATTCCAAAACCAGACTGTTGATCAGGAGCAGCCCCTGTCTCATGATCCCCCCCATAGGCAGGTGGGTCTCCTCCTGGCATAGCCTGGTATTTAATTAGTTGTTTAAATTTGACAGGATGACCTGAAATTAGCGGTGCAACAGGGGACTACTCTGCTGGGCTGTATCAAAGAGCAGGCCGCGAAGTCTGAGAACCACAAACTAAACCCAGACGAGATGGAGAACCAGACTACAGTGGAAAGGTTGGTTACTGGGACCTAGTTCAGATACTATATGTTTCTAATAAAACATGTCTTTATGTACAGTTCAGTACAAACATATACGTACAGTTCATGAGTGCATGGGTTTCAGGTTGTTGGCCCAGCTGGATGAGACAGAAAATGCTTTTCAACAGTTCTGGTCCAAACATCACCTCAAACTGGAGCAGTGCCTGCAGTTACGCCATTTTGAACATGACTTCCGAGAGGTATGTACATTTCTATGACAGAGTCCCTGTCTGCTGACTACTGTGGTCAGCAGGTTTTGCTTAATCATATAAAAAAAGAGAGTTGGACAGAACACATCCTGGCTGTTTGAGTTCCTCCAGAGAGAGCATMGCAGTCAAGGTCACTGAAATACATGGATATTATACTACATACACAATAAAACATTTAATTAAATGTAACTAAATGTAATTGAAAATGTAATCTACGTAATCCCCAAAAGTACTTATTTATCATGAGAGGGCCATAAACAACTAGTAATGCTGCATACTCAATTTTTATTTATTTATAAATTGCTGAGGTGTAGTCACTTTTGAGGACACAAGACACAGTACAAATATGATAAAAATATGATTATATTATATATGATGGATTTTCTATTCAAGAAAACTGTATAAATAAGGCTTGAAATTACTTTTATTCTTTCTAAATATAGCATAATCAGATTATAAAACAACTAACMATAAGATTTCACCTTCCTTATAACTGTAAAATACWTMTGTATGTTTAGTGTTAGACAAAATGTGCCTATTTTCTAAAGATCTCTCTTGATCAAAACGTCTGCCCCCATCGCTGTGAATGTCTCACAGAGCTCTAGTTTTGCTTTCTGAACTCGTTAGGAACCCGCCTTTCAGATCATATTAATCTTGTCTGTTTATGACAAACAGAAAGTTTTTTTTGTTTAAAATCTATGAATTATTTTAGATGAATGGCTATAAATCGATCTCTGAATGTGCTACCGTGATGAAACCACTCTCTCCTGCTGCGCTACGATGTAATGATTGCGATGTAGGGTTCAGCCAGGAGTTGATGTACAGTCGGAAGTGCGAATGAAATGGTAGGAGGAACATCCCAGCTTCAAGTGGTTTCACATTCCACATCCTACGTCACACAGCAAATCCCAGGCACTGTTTCTCTCTTCTCTCACAAAGTGAGGGTAGTGATAATAAAGTCAGAGTGTCCTCCTTGTATCCAGAATATGCTGTGGAGAGGATGATTCTGCAAGTGCACTTCTGGATGCGCTCCAGTTGGTCGGAGAGGGCTTGAGTTAAGGAGCTATTCCAAGCTGGTGCTGCGTGTTCTAGGCAGGGGTGGATGTAGCCTGTGTATGGCTACCAGGTCAGCCTGTGGGACATTGAAACTTTTTAGTCTGCGTAAAACAACTTCTTGTTTCCTTTTCTAACAATGGACGTTACTTGTTCGTCCCACTGTAGATTATTTTGCACAAGGACAAGCACAAACATTTTGACTGATTCACAGACTTGCAGGTCTTTCCTGCTGATTGTAAGGGGACTTGGATGGGGCAGGTTTCTCACAAATGATATCAAATGATATCATTTCAAGGGGTTCAGGGCCATATGAGTTTCCTGGACCCTCCCCACTAAGCATTTACTGACAGTGTCATGATGTTGCCCTCTTTGGGTACATCAAGCCCCATCCCCCTCTCTCTGTCTCCTACACTCAGGCTGCTGCGACCCCAGGTCGTAAATTCCTGGAGGAGATTATCTCCTCATGGCCACAGTATCGAGAGAGAGGGAGTTTTCATAGAGAGAACAAAGGAATTTCTTCCACCTCACAGAACTGGAGGTCCGAACAGTATTTAAGTTCTGGAGAACGTATAAAAGATCGGTGAAGAATTCAGCTACGAACTGGTCCGTTTGGTACAATTTTGTGAAACTCATGGGAGACAATACGGCCACATTACCATAACGCTGTTTATATAATAGCCTCAGATATGAGGCTTACATCTAATTGTTGTACAGGATGAATGAGGAAAGATTAAACTATTTGTGAAATTATGGGATGCTATGTAATGATGTAATGTGAGAGAATTGTATTTCTGTGTAAAGTTTCACTTAAGTCACTGGCACGCCCCCATGAACACAGTTAGGACCTGGCGTCATGAGACAGCCTTTTTCTGCTTTTCCGAATAAAACCCCCACCTTGAGAATTTCTCAACAGACCATGTTTCTCTCAATTACAAGAGGACAAAGGTTGCAGACCAGCTTACCTCGATAACGAGAGGGCCAAGGTTTGAGACGATAGCTGAATCTTTTAACCATCCCACGTGGTTAAACTCTTAGACTATCGATACCGACAGAATAAGAACAAGTCTTTGATATTAATTACTAGTCTGCAGCTAGGAATTCGGTATCATTGAACGCGAAGACCGACAACCGCCGAAACATCTATTCTATAACGACATGAATGAATGTCTCTCTGAACTATTCATTGTAACCACGACAGAGAGGGAGGACAGACTCTCCAACAGAAACAAACTTTTCAACAGAGATCCCGACGACACACTGAGCGTAAATATATATATTGATTGCAATTGTTCCCGAATGAGTGAGCGTTCATGTGCAAAGGATTAGCATTTCAATTGTTATAATTATCAACTGTGTGTTGTCTTATCTCAGTCGACCTCCACTTCCCTTTTGTACACCAAGCCGCGATGCCGGTTTATCCCACTAGGGAAACTCCGTTAMCTTTTCCTTGWAACTATCTACTGTTTGTTTATGCATTTCTGTGAATTACTTAGTTAGTAAATAAATTATTTAAGACAATTGATGTATGGATGACTCATAGTGAAGACGGGGTTTGTGCAGATAACCAACAATTTACAACGTTTGGAATGATACTAACATGAGGTAAATAATTCATTAATTCGAAGACTAAGTGATCAGATATTCAAATATCTGAAAGTTATGTTAGGAAAATTATAACTTTATAATCTGAATATTTTCCTTGGTGCCCCGACTTCCAAGTTAATTACAGTTACATGATTAATCAGTTTAATCGCGTAATAATAATTACAGAGAGTTATTTGATAAATAAGTCTTCAGTTTAATGATGCCAAAGACACGACAACAGCAACGTCTTTTGGACCAGTCTATATTTGGCCCAAACATAGACGTCTATAATTGGTTCAGATTTGGTCCGGTCCGGAACGGCCTTGATTTGGCCAAAACATAGACGTCTATAATTGGTTCAGATTTGGCCGATCTGGACCGGACCAAATCTGAACCAAACATAGACACCTACAGTATGTTTCACAAGTTTGGACATCATAGTACAGCACAGTACAGAACAGTAGAGCACAGCAGAGTACATTACATTACAGTACACAGTACAGTATAGAAAAGTAAAGTATATTACAGTACAGAACAGTAGAGTACAGTACAATACAATAGAGTACAGTAAAGAAAAGTATAGTGTACTGCATTGTACTCTACTTTACTCTAATGTACTCTACTGAATTAAACTGTACTGTACTGTACTCTACTGAATTAAACTATAGTGTACTGTCCTGTACTGTACCATACCATACTGTTGTTGTGTCTTTGGCATCATTAACATGAAGACTTGTTTTATCAAATCAATTCTCTCTAATTATTATTACGTGATTAAACTAATCATGTAAATGTAATTAACTAGGAAGTCGGGGCACCAAGGAAAATCTTCAGATTACGAAGTTATAATTTTCCTAATATAACTTTTCAGATATTTTAATATCTGATAAATTAGTCTTCTAATTAATTAATTATTCTTTACCTCACGTTAGTCTTATTCCAAACCTCGTAAGTTGTTGCTTATCTGCACGAACCCAGCCTTCACTATGAATCATCCATACATCAATTGTCTTAATCATTTATTTACTAACGAAATAATCACAGAAATGCATAAACAAACAAACAAACAGTAGATTTGGTTACAAGGAAATGATAGGTGATGTTCCCTAGTGGGCTAAGCCGATATGGCTACTTGGTAGACAAAGGGAAGTGGGTGTGGACTGAGAAGGGCGCGAAAGACAAAAGTCTCTACACAGTTGATAATTATATTGATTGAAATGCTAATCCTGTGCACATGAACGCTCACTCATTCGGGAATAATTGCAATCAATATATATTTACGCTCAGTGTGTCGTCGTGATCTCTGTTGGAATCGTCCYTCTTTCTGTTGGAAAGTTCATCTGATCGTCTCTGCTCCCATGAAGTCTCTCGTGGTTAGAATGGATACTTCAGAGTCCCATTCAGAAATGTTCTTATGGGATGGATGTTTAGGCGGTTGTCTGTCTTCGCATTCAATGGTACATAATTCCTAGCTGCAGACTAGTAATTAGTATCGAAGAGTTGCTCTTATTCTGTCGGAATCGATAGTGTCAGAGTTTCAATAACCYTTACAACCTTAGCTTATACTGAGATTCTTGTGGTCTCCACTCAACCTTAGCTCCCTCAGCTGACCGAGGTAGGCATGGTCTAAAGGAAATTCCTTCAGGTGGGGGATATATTCGTAACAGTAGAAAAGGGCTGTCCCATGTGGCCAGATCAATGTTTGTGCTCATGGGGCGGGCCAATGACTTAGRTAAACTTTAAAGGGAATACAATTCTCTCACATTAACGGTTTAAAATCACATTACACAATTTCACAAATAGTTTCATCTTTACTCATTCATTTTATACAATAATTAGATGCAAGCCTCATAACGGAGGCTCCTGTATACACAGAGTTATGGTAATGTGGCTGTATTGTCTTTCCTGAGGTCCCAATCATAAAACAAAACGGACTGGTTGTCGCTGGTTTCTCCAGCGACCGTTTACACATTCTTCAAAACATGGATATTGTTCAGTTCTCAAGTTCTGTGATGTAGAAGAAGTTCCTTTGTTCTACTGTGAAACCCTCTCTCTATACTGCCTGACCATGAGGAGAGAGTCTCCTCTAGGAATTTACGACCTGAGATAACAGAACCTGGGTGTAAGAGGGAGAGAGGGGGAAGGCACTCGCTATACCCAAAGAGGGCCACGTCATGACACTGTACTGTACTCTACTGTGCTTTACTCCAGTGGTTCCCAACTAGTGACAATACCCCATAATGACAAAGTGAAAACATGTTTTTAGGCATTTTTGCAAATGTATTGAAAAGGAAATAGAGAAATATCTAATTTACATAAGTATTCACACCCCTGAGACAATACTTTGTGGAAGCATCTTTTGGCTGCTATTACAGCTGTGAGTCTTTCTGAGTAAGTCTCTAAGAACTTTCAACACTTGGAATGCACAATATTTGGCTATTTTTTCAATTTTTTTCTTCAAGCTCTGTCGAGATGGTTGTTGATCATTGCTAGACAAGTCTTGCCATAGATTTTCAAGCCAATTTAAGTCAAAATTGTAACTGGTACATTCAGGAACATTCAATGTCATCTTGGTAAGCTACTGTATATTTGGCCTTGTATTTTTTGGTTATTGTCCTCCTGAAAGAGGAATTTGTCTCCCAGTGTCTGTTGGAAAGCAGACTGAACCAGGTTTTCCTCTGATTTTGCCTGTGCTTCACTCTTTTCCCTTTCTTTTTATCCTGAAAAACTCCCTAGTCCTTGCCCATGACAAGCATACCCATAACATGATGCAGCCACCACCATGCTTAAAAATATGAAGAGTGGTACTCAGTGATGTGTTGTGTTGGATTTGCCATAAACATAATGCTTTGTTCTCAGGACATAAATTGAATTTATTTGCCACATTCATTGCAGTTTTACTTTAGTGCTTTATTGCAAACAGTTTTGGAATATTTGTGTTCTGTACAAGCTTCCTTCTTTTCACTCTGTCATTTAGGTTAGTATTGTGGAGTAACTACAGGACAATGTTGTTGATCCATTCTCAGTTTTCTCCAACTACAGCCATTAAACTCTGTAACTGTTTTAAAGTCAGCATTGGCCTCATGATGAAATCCTTGAGCGGTTCCCTTCCTCTCTGGCATCTGAGTTAGGAAGGACACCTGTATCTTTGGAGTGACTTTGGAGTGACCGGGTGTATTGATACATAATCCAAAGTGTATTTAATAACTTCACTATGCTCAAATGGATTATCAAAGCCTGCTTTTTTATTTTTACACATCATAAAAATAAATAGGTGCCCTTCTTTGCGAGGCATTGGAAAACCACCCTGGTCTTTGTGGTTGAATCTGCGTTTGAAATTCACTGCTTGACTGAACAACCTTACAGATAATTGTATGTGTGGGGTACAAAGATGAGGTAGTCATAAAAAAATCATGGTAAACACTACTGTTGCACACATAGTTAGTCCTTTCAACTTATTATGTGACTTGTTAAGCACATTTTTACTCCTGAACTTATTTAGACTTGCTATAACAAATAGGTTGAATACTTATTGACTCAAGACTTTTCAGCTTTTAATTTGTATTTAATTGGTAAATATTTCTAAAAACACAAGTACACATTGACAATATGGGGTATTGTGTGTAGGTCAGTGACACAACATCTACAATTTTGTTATTTTTTATTCAGGCTGTAACAACAAAATGTTGAAAATGTCAAGGGGTGTGAATACTTTCTGAAGGCACGGTAAATCCCCAAATGGATGTAGCAACTGCAGATTCCGCCTTAAAAATATTATTGTGATATAATGCTTACTTCATTGAGAATGTACATGAAATTTGGCCATAGAATCAATGACCGAAAAATACAGATTTTCAACGTATTTGATATGTATATTCAATATATATTTTAGACACCCGGAAAATACGTATTTTCAACATCTGGAAAATACATATTTTCAATGTTACCTTTCATTCAGCACCTAAAATGCACCTGACGTCAATGTCTGGAATAAAAGTCTAAAAGACGTCTTTTCAACGTAATTTTGCTTATTGGGATAGTAGCTCTGCTGGTCTCATACCCAGTTGTATCAGACACTCTATTGCTGTGGTGTGGCCAATCTTATCAAAGGCTTTGGAAAGGTTTTGGTGATTAAGGTGGATATTGTGGGTGGAATGTCAGACTCTTTGTATAGGCAGTCAAGCATACTAACCAGGGCTTGGGTGGATGATCTGTCTAAGGTTTGGTGACATGTCCTCTTTAATCCAGGCAGCGGCAAAACTCTCCGATACTTTAGAGAGCTGTGGAGTTAGTGATATACAGTATGCCTCAGCTGGTCGATGGGGGGTTAGGTATCGGCAGCACTGTGTCCTCCTTCCACTGTGAAGGGAATTTTCCCTCCTTGAATGAGGAATTGAGGATGTTGCTAACAGGGTGGCTTAATTCACAGGCAAACTCACATATATTTTTGGGATGTAAGCCTTCAGGGCTGGGTGCTTTGTGAAAAGCCATTACAATGACAACACTTTGCTTGTCTAAAAATAGTTGCAGTGTTATACATGCTTGTTTATGGTCACACTTACAGTATAACGCTCCCTCTCAAGCATATAAGTTAGCAAAAACTGTACATGAATATGTGCCTGATCTGCAGTTGTGTCTGTGTCCTCTCCCCCCTCCCAGGTGAAAGTGTCATTGGACAGTCTGATGGACACTCTGACTTTCCTGTCAGATATTGGGGACTGTGTCACCCGAGTGGAGATGTTACTGAACGACCTCAATACCTTAGAGGAGAAGGCTCAGGTCAGCTCAGTCACATAACATACGTCATATGAAATGTAACATCTAAACTTTTCAATTCCAATGATTGAGTACATTGCACAATGTCTCCACTATGGCTTCATTAGCATATGATCATCAGCCTTTGATTGTATTGTATGTGAGCCTAACATGGATGTGCCCCAGTGTGTTGGTCATGTGAGATGAATGGCTCTCTGTCTGTCTGTTGTGTGCGTGTCAGGAGTCGTTAGAGAAGGCCCAGCTCCATGCCCTACACGGGGACCAGCTGATCCAGAGCAACCACTATGCTGTGGACTCCATACGGCCCAAGTGTGTGGAGCTCCGACGCATCTGTGACGACTTCACCAATGAGGCCAAGAAGAAATARGATATCCTCTCCAAATCAAACCAAATACACAAAGGCATAGACAAGGTGAGGTGCATTACAGAGGAAGCTCCTCATCCCTATATTTCTGACAGAAAAGACGCTGTTTGCATGATCAATTGCATCATTTACACTTTCTCTAACAGATTCAAATAACTTTCACAGTTTCAAATCTAATTTTATTTGGCACATGCTTCGTAAACAACAGGTGTAGACTAACAGTGAAATGCTTACTTAAGGGCCCAACAATGTAGAGATATTTTTTTAAATAGAAAAATAGACAAATAACAACACGAGGAATAAATACACCATGAGTAACGTTAACTTGGCTATATACATGAAGTACCAGTACCGAGTCYATGTGCAGTGGTACGAGGTAATTGAGGTATGTGGACACCTGCTTGTCGAACATCTCATTCCAAAATCATTGGCATTAATATGGAGTTGGTCCCCCCTTTTCTGCCATAACAGCCTCAACTCTTCTGGGAAGGCTTACCACTAGATGTTGGAACATTGCTGTGGGTACTTGCTTCCATTCAGCCAGAAGAGCATTAGTGAGGTCGGGCACTGATGTTGGGCGATTAGGCCCATAGTCGGCGTTACAATTAATCCCAAAGGTGTTTGATGGGGTTGAGGTCAGGGCGCTGTGCAGGCCAGTCAAGTTCTTCCACACCGATCTCGACAAATAATTTCTGTATGGACCTTGCTTTGTGCACGGGGGCACTGTCATGCTAAAACAGGAAATTACCTTCCCCAAACACTTGCCACAAAGTTGGAAGCACAAAATCGTCTAGATTGTCATTGTATGCTGTAGCGTTAAGATTTCCCTTCACTGGAGCCGAGCCCGAACCATGAAATACAGCCCCAGACCATTGATCCTCATCCACATAACTGTATAGTTGCCAATATGGATTTGGGCAGGTAGCGTTCTCCTGGCATCRGCCAAACCCAGATTACTCCGTCTGACTGCCAGATGGTGAAGCGCAATTCATCACTCCAGAGAACATGTTTCCACTGCTCCAGAGTCCAATGGCGGCGAGCTTTACACAACTCCAGCTGACGCTTGGCATTGCGCAGGGTGATCTTAGGCTTGTGTGTGGCTGCTCGGCCATGAAAACCCATTTCATGAAGCTCCCGACGAACAGTTATTGTGCTGACGTTGCGTCCAGAGGCAGTTTGGATCTCGGTAGTTAGTGTTGCAACCGAGGACAGATTATTTTTACACGCTTCAGCACTCAGCAGTCCCGTTCTGTGAGCTTGTGTGGCCTACCTGAGTCATTGTTGCTCCTAGACATTTCCACTTACATGATAATGCCCGAGAAGCTGGTGTTTGGAGGATATATTGCCATGGGTGTTGTGGAAGGATGAAATAGTATGAATAAATTCATCAAAATAAAGATGGAAATATGTCAATCATTATTTTAATATGTTGTTAACCCATTGTACAAAAGTGATATCTGTGCCAATATATCCTCCAAACACCAGCTTCGAGGGCACTATCCCTTTTGTACAATGGGTTAACAACATATTAAAATAATGATTGCCATATTTTCATAAAAATCTTTATTTTGATTAATTTATTCATACTATTTCATCCTTCCACAAGATATATTCCGAAACAAATCTAGAGTTGCTACCGAAGCCGGCTGGTCGTTCGTTCTATCGGTTTGGTTGCCAGAGACGCGACCCAGTCTTTCAGTATAGTTGTTCTGTACCTATGGTCATTTGTTCTAAATGTTCCATTGCCATATTGGCTGGGAACATTCTTACCCCTTGCTTGCTAACTAGCCTACGACGGCTTACTTACGGTCACGTCAAACAGTGCAGCCAGAATAACAACGAAGTAGCTGCATTTGCATTTGTTTAAGCTGTTTTCTAGTGACATTTATTTGGATACATCTACAACAATGAGAGAATGTGCACGATTTCACCTGGCATAAAAAAATGTGCTCTCTCGTCAGGACACTGTTGTTCGGAGGAGCTAGCCATCAACACAGCTAACACAATCACTTCAAAAGTTTGGACACGTCTACTCATTCAAGGGTTTTTCTTTATTTTTACAATTGTCTACATTGTAGAATAATAGTAAAGAGATCAAAACTATGAAATAACACATATGGAATCATGTAGTAACCAAAAAAAGTGTTAAACAAATCAAAATCAATTTTAGATTTTAGATTCTTCAAAGTAGCCACCCTTTGCCTTGGGACAAGCTTTGCACACTCTTGTAAACAAATCAAATCAAATGTTTTATTGGTCACATACACATGGTAAGCAGATGTTAATGCGAGTGTAGCGAAATGCTTGTGCTTCTAGTTCCGACCGTGCAGTAATATCTAACAAGTAATCTAAAATTTCACAACAACTATCTTATACACACAAGTTAAATGGATCAATGAGAATATGTACATATAAATATAAGGATGAGCGATGGCCGTACGGCATAGGCAAGAGTATATACATATGAGATGAGTAATGTAGGGTATGTAAACATTATATAAAGTGGCATTGTTTAAAGTGACTAGTGATACATTTATTACATCCAATTTTTTATCATTAAAGTGGCTATAGATTTGAGTCAGTATGTTGGCAGCAGCCTCTCAATGTTAGTGATGGCTGTTCAACAGTCTGATGGCCTTGAGATAGAAGCTGTTTTTCAGTCTCTCGGTCCCAGCTTTGATGCACCTGTACTGACCTTGCCTTCTGGATGGTAGCGGGGTGAACAGGCAGTGGCTCGGTTGGTTGTTGTCCTTGGTGATCTTTTTGGACTTCCTGTGACATCGGGTGCTGTAGGTGTCCTGGAGGGAAGGTAGTTTGCCCCCGGTGATGCTTTGTGCAGACCTCACTACCCTCTGGAGAGCCTTACGGTTGTGGGTGGAGCAGTTGCCGTACCAGGCGGTGATACAGCCCGACAGGATGCTCTCGATTGTGCATCTGTAAAAGTTTGTGAGTGTTTTCGGTGACAAGCSAAATTTCTTCAGCCTCTTGAGGTTGAAGAGGCGCTGTTGCGCCTTCTTCACCACGCCGTCTGTGTGGGTGGACCATTTCAGTTTGTCCATGATGTGTACGCCGAGGAACTTTTCCACCATCTCCACTACTGTCCAGTCGATGTGGATAGGAGGGTGCTCCCTCTGCTGTTTCCTGAAGTCCACGATCATCTCCTTTGTTTTGTTGACGTTGAGTGTGAGGTTAATTTTCTGACACCACACTCCGAGGGCCCTCACCTCCTCCTTGTAGGCCGTCTCGTCGTCGTTGGTAATCACCTGGGGGCGGCCCTTCAGAATGTCCAGGACCCAGTTGCACAGGGCGGGGTCGAGACCCAGGGTCTCGAGCTTAATGACGAGTTTGGAGAGTACTATGGTGTTAAATGCTGAATTATGAACAGCATTCTTACATAGGTATTCCTCTTGTCCAGATGGGTTAGGGCAGTGTGCAGTGTGCTTGCGATTGCGTTGTCTGTGGACCTATTGGGACGGTAAGCAAATTGGAGTGGGTCTAGGGTGACAGGTAAGTTGGAGGTGATATGATCCTTGACTAGTCTCTCAAAGCACTTCATGATGACAGAAGTGAGTGCTARGGGGCGATAGTCGTTTAGCTCAGTTACCTTAGCTTCTTGGGAACAGGAACAATGGTGGCCATCTTGAAGCATGTGGGCACAGCAGACTGGGATAGGGATTGATTGAATATGTCCGTAAACACACCAGCCAGCTGGTCTGCGCATGCTCTGAGGACGCGGCTGGGGATGCCGTCTGGGCCTGCAGCCTTGCGAGGGTTAACACGTTTAAATGTTTTACTCACGTTGGCCGCCGTGAAGGAGAGCCCATAGGTTTTGGTAGCGGGCCGTGTCAGTGGCACTGTATTGTCCTAATAGCGAGCAAGACGTTGGTGTCCGCGATGGGGCTGGTTTTCTTTTTGTAATCCGTGATTGATTGTAGACCCTTTCACATACGTCTTGTGTCTGAGCCGTTGAATTGCGACTCTACTTTGTCTCTATACTGACGCTTAGCTTGTTTGAGGGAATAGGGAATAGCTACACTGTTTTTTTATTCGGTCATGTTATTGGTCGCCTTGCCATGATTATTAGCATTGGTTCAAACTTTCAGTTTTGCGCGAATGCTGCCATCAATCCACGGTTTCTGGTTGGGGAAGGTTTTAACTGTCACCGTGGGTACAACATCTCCGATGCACTTGCTCATAAACTCGCTCATCGAGTCAGCCTTTACATCAATGTTGTTGTCTGAGGCTATCCGGAACATATCCCAGTCCCGTGACCGAGCAATCTTGAAGCGTGGAATCCGATTGGTCGGACCAGCGTTGAACAGACCTGAGCACAGGCGTTTCCTGTTTTAGTTTTTGGGAGCAACAAAATGGAGTTGTGGTCAGATTTGCCCGAATGGAGGGCAGGGGAGGGTTATGTATGCATCGTGGAAGTTAGAGTAGCAATAATCCAGAATGCTGCCAGCCCGAGTCGCGCATTTGATATGCTGATAAAATTTAGGGAGCCTTGTTTTCAGATTAGCTTCGCTAAAATCCCCAGCTACAATAAATGCAGCCTCAGGATATATGGTTTCCAGTTTACATAGAGTCCAGTGAAGTTCTTTCAGGGCCATCGAGGTGTCTGCTTTAGGGGGTGTCATGTCTTTGGCTTTTCCTGATTAAGTGATATGACATGCTATTCTATAAAATAATTTCTCTGTAATTAATATTACCTGATTAAGCTAATCATGTAAATGTAATTAACTAGAAAGTCGGGGCACCACGGAAGAATGTTTATAGAGCTGTTATCTTCCCGAATAAACTCTTAAAGACCTGGTAATCTTTTACATCAATAGCAGTCAATATTTAATCGTCACCTTGTTTCAGTCTCATCTMAAAGTTGTAAATTATTGGTTATCTTCACGAACCCTGGCTAACAAGTTGAATCAGCAGTACAAATCTTTGGTTTAATAATTTATTTACTAAATACCTAAATAATCACACAGAATTACATAAACACAGAATGGATCATACATTGATTACTAATTATGTCCTACAAGAAAATGTCCCTGGGGGACGGAACCTGTATGACGGCTGGTTGCAAAGAGGGGGTTGTGCTTGAATGAAAGTGCGGGAGGATGGAAGAACAAAGGGAGAAGCTATACTATCGTAAATACAGAATCTTATACATTCTAAATAACCACCCATTTGGAAAAGGAAAATGCAATAAATATTTACTCTGAGCTGCGCTTCAATAGGTTGGTTGTAGATGGAAGGCCGTGTTGCCCAACAGAGATCTTCCTTGTCCTTTGAATAGTGTCTCTGGTGGTAAACTGGATACGTTGTAGTATCGTCGTTGTGTGGTAGACTGGATACGTCGTCCGTCCTTTCCTAGCCCACGTTTACAGCGGCCGCTGCTAACTCAACGGCTAGGAGGTATCACTTCTGGAATGAATAAGAGTTTAAAGTTCATACCAAGTTGCCATACTTTTAGCTCATGCTATATTCTGGCTGGTATAGTTGAAGTTCAACCTTTCGTCATCTTCATGTTGAAATTCGATGCTAATTTCGTTAGGTTATTATCTGAGCCCTTTCAACGTGGGCGATCATCGTCCTCTCGTCCTCGGATCACAAAGTTACATTTTCATCAAGGGCTTTATATAGGAGGGGAGAGAAGGGCGTGTTTCATAGTTTATAACCAATGTCTCTTCACATGGGCGGGGCCACTGAGTGAGCAGAGCTTTAACCTTATGAAAACCCAATTCTCTCATTTGGAAGCTGAAATTACATTTAATCTTTTCACAAATAGTTTCATATTTAAACATTTAAATTGCACAACAATTCCATGTGAATCTGATAACTATAATGTGTAGACTTTCCAAGATCCAGTTTATGTCATCCTATCATTAGTAAGAATGTCTCAGATGCCAACTGATCTGGCATCATATTCATTAAGTACCAACACATATTTTCAACTGGTTGGATTACCGAAACATGGTACCTTTCCCCCTACCTTTTGATGTTCCCAGACTCTATATGTTTAACAAAGGCTTTTCAAGAGTCCTTCTGTAGAGTCAAGAGAGAGGAAAGGGAGAAAGGTATTTATGGGGGTGGTCATAAACCTCACCCACAGGCCAACGTCATGACAGGGGGATATACACAGCTGTGATTATAATCGAAGAGAATTCTCTTGGTAGATAATGTGGTCGGCATTTGATTGTAAGGAATTCTAGGTCAGGTGAACAAAAGGACTTGAGTTCCTGTATGTTGTTATGATTACACCACGACTCGTTAATCATAAGGCATACACCCGCGCCCTTCTTCTTACCAGAGAGATGTTTGTTTCTGTCGGTGCGATGCGTGAAGAAACCGGGTGGATGTACTGACTCTAATAACATATCCCGAGTGAGCCATGTTTCCGTGAAACAGAGAATGTTACAATTTCTGATGTCTCTCTGGAAGGCAACCCTTGCTCGAGTTCCGTCTACCTTGTTGTCAAGAGACTGAACATTGGCGAGTAGTATACTCAGGAGCGGTGAGCGATGTGCCCGTCTATGGAGGCTGACCAGAAGAACGCTCTGTCTGCCCCTTCTGCGGCGCCGTTGTTTTGGGTCGCCTACTGGGATCAGATCCATTGTCCTGGGTGGTGGTCCGAACAGAGGATCCGCTTTGGSYAAGTTGTATTCCTGGTCGTAATGTTGGTAAGTTGACGTTGCTCTTATATCCAATAGTTCTTCCCGGCTGTATGTAATAAGACTTAAGATCTCCTGGGGTAACAATGTAAGAAATAATTCATTAAAAAAAACGAAATACTGCATAGTTTCCTAAGAACGCGAAGCGAGGCGACCATCTCTGTCGGCGCCATCTTTAGCATCCACTTCAGCAGACCACTTCCATATTGAGCGTGTCACTGGTACTTCCTGTTTGAGTTTTTACTTGTAAGCAGGAATCAGGAGGATAAAGTAATGGTCCGATTTGACAAATGGAGGGTGTGGGAGAGCTTTGTACGTGTCTCTGTGTGTGGAGTAAAGGTGAACCAGAGTTTTTTTCGCCTCCAGTTGCACAGGTGACATGCTGGTAGAAATGAGGTAAAATGGATTTCAGTTTTCCTGCTTTAAAGTGACCGGCCACTAGGAGCACCGACTCCGGGTGAGCATTTTCTTGTTTGCTTATGGCTCTATACAGCTTGTTGAGTGCGGTCTTAGTGCCAGCATCAGTTTGTGGTAAATAAACAGCTATAAAAAATATAGATGCAAAGTCTCTTTGTAAATACTGTGGTCTACTGCCTATCATGAAGTATTCTTTAATCGTCCATGTAGGTGATAACCACATACCAAACCAAGAACTTGTTGTAAACAGTACAACATGCCTGGATGAAGATTTACATATTGTTTAAATGCCACCACAAATAAAAAAAGAAACAAAATAATGTATCTTTCGTCTCTGTATTTCATAAATGTCCTTCAATTCGCACGAGGGTGAATGTATCTCACCAGAGAAAGCATCCAAGTGAACTAAACAGCTCCACTCTGTCTCTTTATGTGTAGCCCATGTATCTGATGCTGTCTGGTCAAAAATACTATGATATTGTTGCAGCACATAACATTGCATGCAAGGGAAGCCGATGAGCATTTGGCCTCCCTTGATACTTTTTTTTGTTGCCAATCAGCGTTGAGTTAAACAGAGGGAGCTCAGCTGTGAATGGTCCTAGTGRACCAAAAMAAAGTGTCAAGGGAAGCCAGTTTGGATTTGACTTCACACCAATCACATCACATTAGAAGCCAAACATCATTGACAGAAAACTGGAATTGTTTAATATTTTTGTGTCGGTGTCCTCCGGGGGCTAGCTAGCTAAAATTGTCTCTTTCCTAAACTAGCAATGGATGGAGATAGGGATTTTAACATGTGGTTTTACTTAATTCTCTGTACTGGCCAATGATTATAACATCAATTCTGATCCAACCATAAATTCATACATTGTGCCCCTGGCATGAGAGGATTGAAGTTCAACATGTATCTAGATGTAGTAACGTTAGGCTAATGTTAACTAGCTTGCCTGGAACATCGTTGCTCATAAAAGGAAGTTAGGCTAGCGAGCAAGCATTTTAGCCAGGTAGCCTAGGACAATAAAAACTAAAAGGGTTGTTACATTCTCCCGCAAGAAAACAAAAAATGTCGCTCAAACAGAAGGTGGAACTAACAAAGAGTCACTGACCAATAACCAAAATGAAACAGGTGGTGCTTTAGGAGGCGTTCTGAAAGACACTCATGTGGGTGTTCACTGAAAGTTGACTAGCAACAACTGGAACCCACCATGAGCGCCCACTAAATTTGCCCAAGAAGAGGCAAACAAAAGAAAACCCCAAAAAAGACAGGAAGCAAACCAAAAAGATGGAGCAAAACAAAATCAGGGAAATCAGGCAAAGGAACGGTTTTCTAGATAATAATAACTAGAGTTGTTGACCCTCCACATCTCTCAAGACAACTGGAGCACTTGGCCAGCCACTCTGAAATAGCACCTGGGCCAACCAGGTGAAACACCTTCCATCTAACAAGATGACCAACCAGAACAGGCGTAACACAGACTGACTAATGAGGTGACACCAATTGGTGTGCCCCTCGTGCTAACGTCCAACCTCAAAATATAAAATGGAAAAACCAAAGCCTGTAACAGCGTGTATGACAGAGTCATAGACTGTTTAGGCAACATGAAAGAGGAGGATGGCATTGGCGTTTCTCTACAGGTAGGGTGAGTCGACATGTTCTTTTCTACTTGCACACACACACACACACACACACACACACACACACACACACACACACACACACACACACACACACACACACACACACACACACAAATCAGTACCATGGACAGCCCACATCATATTTAGCTTATGTTGATTGGAATAAATCATTTTTGGTATATTTTAGTTATCACTGTTTTAGACTAAGCATAGGTAATTAGATTATGTTGAAATAGTGCTGGAATAGTGGAGGCAGCGCCTGGTTAATATTTGCGACTTGCAGGACCTCTCAGTGGTTTTAAATCAATAGTTGTTTCCTAGTCCAGAAATGTTGGAAACATTAACTTGCTTGACTGTGCTGTAGGTAATGTAACTGTTTGTTACATGCATTATGTTTTGTGGACTTCACAGGGCAGATGTTGCTCGCTGGTTTTGTGATGAAACAAAAGTGTGGTTGAATTTATTTTGCCACTGTGGCTTCTTATTGTCTTGGTCACAGTGTCAAGGCATATTAACTAACAGGTTATAGAGCAAACAACACAATTATCACAACACATAGGTTGTAATAATGCTTTTTCCCCCCTGATTTGGCTTCCCCAGTGATTTTACCCARGCACCGCTACTGCAAATGCTATGTATAGTTGTTCAAAAGAGATAGTGCCATGCCAATGAGCATAGATATATACTACTGATGTGGAGCCTCGACAGTACATACTGTAGTTATTGTTTATTCATCCATGTGTTCTCTGGTGGTTGCAGGTGAACCAGTGGTGTGAGTCGGGGGTGTATCTGCTGGCCTCTCAGGCAGTGGACAAGTGCCAGTCCCAGGATGGGGCTGAGGCAGCGCTGCAGGACATTGAGAAGTTCCTGGAGACGGCCAAGGAGAACCAACTGAGTGACCTCAAGAACATCCACAACCAGTATGAGCTAGTCCTCAACGCTGAAGTCAAGGTATGTGCAGTGGTCCCTTAAATCACTCATGGAATCCTAGTTCCTGGAGTTCTCAGCCTACTGATTAACAATTGTTCTATTTTTTTACCACTTGTATTGTGCTTTCCCTCAGGCCAATGTAAAGAAGGCTCTAAAAAGGTTGGACGATGTACAGGAGATGTTTGAGAAGAGACAGGTCAGTCTGAAGAAGCTGTCGGCCAAACAGACCCGGCCCATCCAGCCTGTGGCACCCCGGCCTGAGTCCTCTCCCAATCGCCACGCGCCCTCCAAAACACCCAGGACCACCGGCCCTGCCCCTGGTAAGTCTCCCCSARGTTGACCTAACCACAAACTTTACCTGCCCTCAACACAAGACCATCAATGTAGAGCCTATTCATTGCTATTCAAACTGAAAGATAGTCTATATACTATACTTTACTTGCCAGGAAGTAGTCATTTTCTAGTTTTAGACAAAGCATATGTTTAAAACCTTACATCCTGATGCCTTAGCCTTGTAAAGGAASTTTATTGTATTCACTGCGGTACTACGACAGGAAGAGGACATGGCTTTGGGCCAGGGCCTTCTGCTGTTGTTCCACACATAGAGAATGGAAACAGGACTTATGTTTCTCTTTCTTCTTTTTCCCATCCCTGTTCTGTAACCATTACCAGCACTCAGTCGAAGGACCTCAGAGAACTCCAGTGCCACAAAGCAGCCCACGGAGGCTGAGCTTGCCAAAAAGAAAAATTTAAGTCGCAAAGTCAAAGGGAGCCTCAAGGTAAGATCTGATGAACTCTAGACAATTGAACCTGAATGGTTCAAACTCATCTARAACAACAACAACCATTTTCTTTTGGTGGCTAGCCACTGGTCCATTTTTATGACAGTGTTCCACCAATATAGTTATTTTATCATTTATTAGAACAGAACTCTTGGTCTGTCACGCCCTGACCTTAGTTATCTTTGTTTTCTTTATTATTTTGGTTAGGTCAGGGTGTGACGAGGGTGGTATGTGTGTTTTTGTCTTGTCTAGGGTTTTGGGTATGTCTAGGTGTGTGTGTGTAGTCTAGGCATTATGTCTATGGTTCCCAATCAGAGGCAGCTGTTTATCGTTGTCTCTGATTGGGGATCCTATTTAGGTTGCCATTTTCCAGTTTGGTTTGTGGGTGATTGTCTATGAGATGTTGCATGTCTGCCATCGTTATTCTTAGCTTCATGTTCGTTTTGTATTAGTTTGTTAAGTGTTCTTCGTTTCATTAAAGAAGATGTATTCACATCACGCTACGCTTTGGTCTCCTCACTACGACGAACGTGACATGGTCAATGGGAGTCTGGGAGAGAAAGTCATTGGGGTGTCCAGTTTTACTATCTTCTGTTTCCTGCCTTTCCCCAGCTGAAACATGTGGAGATAAGAAAACCTATAGCCCTAGTTGAAATCAATTATGCAAATTTGTCCCTGACAACATCATGTCTGTCTGATGAATATCAATAATGTGCCATACTAGTCATGCATGATAAGCATCTCATCTTATCTAATACCATTTACATTTTTGTCATTTAGCAGTAACTCTTATCCAGAGCGACTTACAGGAGCAATTAGTGCCTTGCTCAAGGGCACATCGACAGATGTTTCACCCAGTTGGCTCTGGAATTCAAACCAGCAACCTTGCAGTTATGGCACAACGCTCTTGGACCAGGAGTGTGATATTTGAAAGGAAATAGGGGCCTCCAAGGTATATGTGCGTGACCCTTCCTCTACCTACAGTATCCATGACTGCATCACTCTGTGTTTCTGTCCCCAGATTGAGGTAATGCATGAGGCAAGCCAGGGAGGCTCCAGCCACATCCTGGTGACGAACGAGACAGAGGAGAGTCTTTCAACCAGGCGGAGGTAAATGGATATTTTCTCTTCTCTGCCCTTCTACAATATGTAAAGTAAAATATTCTGAGAAAGAGAACCGTCCTTTCTTCCTCTTTCTCTCTGCTCTCCGTCAAAGTTGATACAGAGCAACTGCTGTATGTACTCACAAAGTTGCTAATGATATGGTTTATGATGTCAACATCTACAATAGACTACCATTCCCTCAGTAACTGAGGAGAATCTGCCGTACACCCAACTGTAGCTGAGGTGCAGGAGATGAAGAGCCACATATAGCCAACGTGTGTCAATGCAGTCAGACATGATGAGCAACACTTGGGTTAAAACACAGTGCCAGGAGGCACATCGGTTTGATGCATTTGCATGATACCAGCTGTATTTCTGTATTTTGAAAGTTATATATCTTGAAAATGTGATTGCTGACATGCAAAACATGTTGAGACTATATCAACAATGGACTAATGAAACTGATACCAAAATATAGTTTTGGGGGGGAATTTTTTAAGTAAAAAATGTACTGATGTGTAAATGTTTTACATTATTATTTTTAGATAGTTTGAAATGTTTTATCATGTATTTTTAACATGAAATATAAACACTTAACAAACAAGAATCAGGTGTCACAACCAGGACAAACATAAAAAAAATATGAGAACTATACTGAACAAAAATATAAACGCAACATGCAACAATTTCTACGGTTTTACAGAGTTACAGTTCATATAAGGAAATCAGTCAATTGAAATAAATAAATTAGAACCTAATCTATGGATTWCACCTTAAGTACATTTTATGTATATTTCTCATAAATTAGAAATATACTAAAATGTAGAAAGAGGAGGAAGGGAAGCGCTACTAAGGTACACTATAGTATATTTTGGTAGATAGAAGGTGCTCTTTGGTAAAAGGTGTAAATTGGTCATCAAAAAGAAAGGAGGACCAAGGCACTCTTCATATAATTAATTAAAATGCCTTTATTAGTATGGCATGTTCAATAGAAACAAAGTTGTTTAAAAACCGACGCGTTTCGGCTGCATGGCCTTCGTCAGGGAGTACTGTTTGTTACAGAGTACAAAATGGTATTTGAAATAAAATTCATGTATTTTATTTACAAAAAAAGTATATTTATAATGTGTTTCAAGCATACTTTCTTTCCTTGATTGACCGAGGCATCTTCTCAGACAATTTTAACATGCTATTTACAAAGGAGTTGTGGCTGGAGCAGAAATTTTTAAGGGACGTTTTTGTGAACTGTGCACCATTGGCATTTCACACTTTAGTGGTTCACATTTRGGAAATAAATGAACATTTCAATAAAATGTGTAATCTGTAATTAAAAGTACAACATTATTCAGTTTGAAAATGAACATCAAAATATTTGAATAAACTAAATATTAGGAAAAATATCATAGTATAAATCAAAACTTCAGCTGCAGAAAAGGATGCTGGGAAATATGCATTTTTTTTGTGCACATTAGTTTTTGAAAGTATACTTTAAATACAGGACCAGTCAACGCCTACTCATTCAAGGGTTTTTCTTTGTTTTTACTATTTTCTATATTGTAGAATAATAGTGAAGACATCAAAACTATGAAATAACACATATGGAATCATGTAGTAACCAAAAAAGTGTTAAACAAATCAAAATATATTTTATATTTAAGATTCTTCAAAGTAGCCACCCTTCACCTTGATGACAGCTTTGCAAAGGTATTCATACCCCTTGGATTTATTCACATTTTGATTTAACAAAGTGGGACTAAAACAAATTGAATTGTAATTTTTGGTCAACAATCTACACAAAATACTTTGTCAAAGTGGAAGATTTCAATAAAAAAAATTGTATTCAGCTCCCTGAGTCAATACCTGCTAGAAACACCTTTGGCAGCGATTACAGAGGTGAGTCTTCTTGTGCAATATTAGCCCTATATTATTTTCATAATTCAAGCTCTGTCAAGATGTTGGTGCTCATGGCTACACAGCTATTTTAAAACAAGCAGATTTAAGTCAAAACTGTAACTTGGCCCCTCAGGAACATTCACTGTCTTCTTGGTAAGCAACTCCAGTGTAGATTTAGCCTTGTGTTGTTGGTTATTGTCCTGCTGAAAGGTGAATTCCTCTCGCAATGTATGTTGTAAAGCAGACTGAAGCAAGTTTTCCTTTAGGATTTTGCTTATGCTTAGCTCTATCCCGTTACTTTTTAACTGGAAAAACTCCCCAGTATTTGCCGATGTCAAGCATACCCATACCGTGATGTAGCCACCAACCACCATGCTTGAAAATAAGGCGGCAGTTACTCAGTGATGTGTCGTGTTGGATTTGCCCCAAACATAAGGTTTTGCTTTTAGGCCATTTTCTTTTGCAGTATTACTTTATATATTCTGTATATTTGTATTATTATTTTCAAATCATTATTGTGGAGTCACTAAAACGTTGTTGATCCATCCTCGGTTTTCTCTCATCACAGCCATTGAACTCTGTTTTAACAACACCAATGGCCTCATGGTAACATCCCTGAGCAGTTTCATTACTGTCCTGCAGCACAGTTCAGAAGGATGACTGTATCTTTGATGTTCCTGGTGGTTTAATACATCATCCACAACATAATTATTAACTTGACTGAAATAGATATTTCATTTCTGATTTGATATTGTTACCGATCTACCAATCACTGCCCCTTTTATGAAGCTTTTGAAGGGCAGCCTGGTCTTTGTAGTTGAATCTGTGCTTGAAATTCAAAACTTGACTGAGGGACTTTACAGATGTTCTATGTATTGAGGACAGAGGAAGGGTTACTCATTCAGAAATCATCTCAACCACTATTATTTCACACAGAATCCATGTAACTTATTATGTGATTTGTTAAGCCAAAAASTAATTTAGGCTTGCCTAAACAAAAGGTCTGAATACTTATGCAACGACTATATTTTAGTTATCTAATTTTTATTAATCTTAATTTTTGTTTTGGACTTTTTCTTCCACTTTGACATTACAGAGTATTTTGAGTTCATTGTTSACAAGAAATGACCATTCAATTAAAGCTCCTGCTTTTAAAAATCCACCTTTCCAGAAACAAGTCTCTCACCGTTGCCGCTTGCGCTAGACCACCTTCTGCCCCCAGCTGTGCCCTGGACACCATATGTGAATTGATTTCCCCCCATCTTTCTTCAGAGCTCGTGCTGTTAGGTGACCTAAACTGGGACATGCTTAACACCCCGGCCATCCTACAATCTAAACTTGATGCCCTCAATCGCACACAAATTATCAATGAACCTACCAGGTACAACCCCAAATCCGTAAACACGGGCACCCTCATATCATCCTAACCAACCTGACCTCCAAATACACCTCTGCTGTCTTCAACCAGGATCTCAGCGATCACTGCCTCATTGCCTGCGTCCGTAACGGGTCTGAGGTCAAACAACCACCCCTCATCACTTTCAAACGCTCCCGAAAACACTTCAGCGAGCAGGCCTTTCTAATCGACCTGGCCCGGGTATCCTGGAAGGACATTGTGTTAACAAACCTCCAGACTAGCTTCAATGCCATACAACTCTCCTTCCGTGGCCTCCAATTGCTCTTAAATYCAAGTAAAACGAAATGCATGCTCTTCAACCGATCGCTGCCCACACCTGCCCGCCCGCCCAGCATCACTACTCTGGACGGTTCTGACTTAGAATATGTCGACAACTGCAAATACTTAGGTGTCTGGTTAGACTGTAAACTCTCCTTCCAGACTCACATTAAGCATCTCCAATCCAAAAATAAAATCTAGAACGCTTCCTATTTCGCAATAAAGCATCCTTCACTCATGCTGCCAAACATACCCTTGTAAAACTGACCATCCTACCATCCTTGCCTTTTGCGATGTCATTTACAAAACAGCCTCCAACACTCTACTCAGCAGATTTGATGCAATCTATCACAGTGCCATCCGTTTTGTCACCAACCCCTGTACTACCCACCATTGCGACCTGTATGCTCTCGTTGGCTGGCCCTCGCTTCATATTCGTTGCCAAAACCCACTGGCTCCAGGTCATCTATAAGTCTTTGCTAGGTAAAGCTCCGCCTTATCTCAGCTCACTGGTCACCATAGCACACCCACACGTAGCACACGCTCCAGCAGGTATATTTCACTGGTCACCCCAAAGCAATTCCTCGTTCGCCGCCTTTCCTTCCAGTTCTCTGCTGCCACTGACTGGAACGAATGCACAAATCACTGAAGCCGGAGACTCATATCTCCCTCACTAACTTTAAGCACCAGCTGTCAGAGCAGCTCATAGATTACTGCACATGTACAGTACATAGCCCATCTGTAATTAGCCCATCCAACTACCCATCCCCATACGGTTTCTATTTTATTTATTTTGCTCCTTTGCACCCAGTATCTCTACTTGTACACTCATCTTCTGCACATCTATCACTCCAGTGTTTAATAGCTATATTGTAATTATTTTTCCACTATGGCCTATTTATTGCCTTACCTCCGTTATCCTACCTCATTTGCACACACTGTATAGACTTTTCTATTGTATTATTATTTTATTTTTTTTATTTCACCTTTATTTAACCAGGTAGGCTAGTTGAGAACAAGTCTCATTTGCAACTGCGACCCTGGCCAAGATAAAGCATAGCAGTGTGAACAGACAACACAGAGTTACACATGGAGTAAACAATAAACAAGTCAATAACATGGTAGAAAAAAAAATAGAATCTATATACAATGTGTGCAAAAGGCATGGGTAGGCAATAAATCGAATATACAATTTAGCAGATTAACACTGGAGTGATAAATCATCAGATGATCATGTGCAAGAAGAGATACTGGTGTGCAAAAGAGCAGAAAAGTAAATAATGAACTGTATGTTTTTTAATTCCATGTGTAACTCTGTGTTGTTGTTTGTGCTGCACTGTTTTGCTTTATCTTGGCCAGGTCGCAGTTGTAAATGAGAACTTGTTCTCAACTAGCCTACCTGGTTAAAGGTGAAATAAAAATAAATAAAAATAAATCAATATTAATCCCATTCCAGGGGGTATGAATACTTTTGCAAGTTACTGTATACTTATAGTGCACTTGATCACTCACAAGCAGAGTTACATAAAATAGATTCTTAAACTTAAATACAAGTCCAAGTGTATTTTGAATGAATATACTAAATTACAATTAAAATGTTTGAACTTGAAGTTTAATGATAGTGAACATAGTATACTTAAATATTGAAAAACAATTCATTTAAAGTACACTTTTAATAAGCATATTGAAAGTTGATGATAGTATATTTATAGTATACTAAAAGACTGGAAAAACAATGAATTTAAACTACACTTTTAATACGTGTATTGAAGTGTGATGATAGCATATTTATAATATATTAAGACTGAAAAAACAATGAATATAAAGTACACATTTAATAAAAATGTTGAAGTGTAATGATAGTATATTTATAGTACACTTAAGATATACTAGAAAAGTACATCACATATTTGAAGTACTGTCTATTACTTGTTGCAAGTATACTTGCAACATATTAAAATATACTTTTTTTTTTAGCTTGGGTAGGTCCACCCACTTGGGAGCCAGGCCCATCCACTGGGGAGCCAGGCCCAGCCAATCAAAATGAGTTTTTCACCACAAAAGGGCTTTATTACAGACAGAAATACTCTTCAGTTTCATCATCTGTCCGGGTGGGTGGTCTCAGACAATCCCACAGGTAAAGAAGCCGGATGTGTAGTTCCTGGGCTGGTGTGGATACACGCCAAATTCTCTAAAATAACGTTGGGGGCGGCATATGGTAGAGAAATTAACATTGAATTCTCTTAACAGTTGCACGCTCCCGCAAAACTTGAGACATCTGTGGCATTATGTTGTAAGACAAAACTGCATATTTTAGAGTGCGGTTTTATTGTCCCCAGCACAAGTGGCACCTGTGTAATGATCATGCTGTTTAATCAGCTTCTTGATATGCCACACATGTCAGGTGGATGGATTATTTTGGGAAAGTGTGCTAAAAATTTGAGAGAAATAAGATTTTTGTGCATATAGAAAATGTTGGGGATCTTTTATTTCAGCTCATGAAACATGGGACCAACACTTTACATATTGCGTTTGTTTTTGTTCAGCATAGTAAGGGGGTAACGGATTAAAGAACTGTCATAAATTACAAGAACCACATAGCCAGGGATCGTGGAAATCAGATTGAAACATGACCCTCATGTCAAAATCATCATTAAGCCCTGCTGGATGTAAGGTACCCAGTGTATGAATCCAAAAAAGTTCCCTTTGGCACAGCTTTTCCCTCCTATGGGTGAAACTCAATTTCCTCAACCATTAGCTTGTTTTAAGGCACTTTGAGAGAGGTCACAGACAGAAAGTGACAATTGAAAGGAGAGTTTAGGAGAGCATAGCACACACAGTATAGCTGTCTGAAGAGAGGATTTGTAGAGATGAAGAGAGACTTAAGGCAGAGCCTCCCAGCTGACAGTGAGCACCAGGTGACCACACACCTGCTTGTGGAATGTCTCCTGCTCTAATTTCAGCCTGCACAATGCCTCCTGATATGGAACACTCGTCATTTTATTCAGAATTTTGAAAACATTATTTGCCACGTCTAAGGGATTTGTTAGATTGTACGGATGCAAAAGGCAGTATAATCTCTGACACATCTGACACAGGAAGTGAAATGACATTTGCATTCCCCTCTTCTGATAAGCACAGGCATCAATGTAGGTCATGTGTATTTGAAACATACAACAGCTACTGTACATACTGTATGTCACCTGATATGCTAAAATGTCCCGTAACAGTTCTGGGTATTTTTGCATAAGAGGGCTTTTTTGTACACAATAGATTTTAAAAACACATGAATAGCAACATCCTGGTTGATTTTGATTTCCCATCACTGGCAGCATCTCTTAAAGCATAAAGTAGTACCGGATAAAACTGCACGAAGTCAATTTATTCCATATAAGGTTGAGAGATTGAGTTTTTCCATCCCACAGTGGATTTCGTCACATTCTGCATTTTTCATTCAACCACAATGGAGAAGCACTGTTTATTTGCCCTAAGTCCCTGACGCATGGTACTGTGGGCTAGGGCCCCTAGAGATCTATACTGAATCCAAATCTAGCTTCACTCCTCCCTCTGGTGCCAGTGAATTCCTGTCTGCAGTGTCACTAAATACTGCATGTTGCCTTTTTGGGGGACCCAGACAAAGACGGGAGAGATGGGGGAGCAGAGTTCATATGGAATGATTTAGTGAGCAGGATGTGGTTTGAAGCAGATTGTTTTGGGAAATTCCCTTGTCTACTCCTGGTTTGCAGCTTGACATTTTAGGAGAAGTGAAACAGGGGAAGACATAGCGTTAGCTCTGTAGAGAGAAGAGGGATTATAAAATGTGTATGATACAGATAATGAGCAATGGTAAACTGAATAAAAACACTGCTAGCAAAATTTAATTTGAAGGATTTTTCACTTTTGACTTATTGACTGCAGCCAAAACATGAACTCTGTAACGTCTGTTTACATCACACAATTAGCTAAACCACAAAGTACAACTGCAGTATCCATCAAGCCAAGGCAGGTATGGTGAATATATGGTCAAGAACATGCCTTTGGTCTTCATTTTGAAAATGATACCAGCTGCAGACACTGAAATATAAATGAAAAAGACTGCAGTGACATTCTGTGCAGCCTAACAGTACACTATGAAAAGGCTGCCTTGCATGGATAGGTATTTAAATAGTAAGGTTTACAGAGGAGCATGATTTTCACTGCTGTGCAGTACAGCTTTCCCACCTGGCCAGAGGAAATGTCATGAATCTGTGGGTCCATAGCTGCCTTCCACAGGTAGCGGACGTCTGCCACATGTCCGTGAGAGGTGATCATCTTATCATAGATGCAGGGGTGATAGGGGGCCTTCCCTTCCCCTGAAAAGTAAACATGTTCTTGGGGAGACACCCCCATGGCGTTGGCACAGATGCCCATGAACACATCGTCAATGTACAGCGAGGCATTGAGGAACAGAGTTGCCTGGTAGATTTTGGCAGCCACGTCCCTTGAGACTACATACCCTGCCCCCGCGGTGTAGTCTGGGTAGGAGGGCCACTGGTACATCTCATAAGGCACGTGGTACTTGCTGTCCTTCTGGCGGATAGGGGGGGCTCCCCTGTGCACGTGGCCCACCCAGAGGTCCCGGGCCCCCTGCTGGATCAGGCCCTGCAGGTAGTGCACCAGGTTGGGCATGTGGACAAAGATGTCGTCGTCGGCTGACATGAGGAAGCGTGCTTTGCTGCAGTAGGTGTGTCTCCAGCGGAACTGCAGCAGCAGTTTGATGGTGAGGTTGTGAAAGGTGTCCACAAAGTCCTGCTGGACCAGGTCCCCATAGACCTGGTCCTCCCCCAGCAGCCCTCTCTGCACACTGCCCCTCTGCTGGGGGTTGGAGTAGACCCCCAGGGCAAACACCACCCTCACGGTGGCCCCCAGCTCCTTTTGGATGTAGTTCTCATTCCCCCAGGTGGCCCGGATGGCCTGTCTCCTCTCCAGGTTCTCTGGGGAAGATTTGACAAACAGCAGCAGCAGCACTTCATTGCTGTTACACTTGTCATGGTGGTTGATGAGGTACAGGAAGTTGCTCAGGCTTTCCGACTCCTGCTGGCTGATGCCAAAGCTCTTGTTGATGAAGTCATAGCTGTTGACCAAGTAGCGGTTCTCCACATGGTGGTCCAGCTGCTCCCAGCAAACCATCAACACAGACAGGACAAAGCCTGTCGTCACCAGCTGCACACATTGACATCTTCTGATCCTTCTGAAATTCATAAACATTCTGCGATCCTTCCTGCCCTCACCCCGTTTTTTTGTCAAGTCCAATAGGTAGTTGCCTTTGAGAGGCTTCTACTTTCACAATTATTCCAAATGATTTGGGAGTGCATGAGTTCCATCATATTGACCCAACTGGAGACATGGGCTCCTTTGAGAAATGTTGGTATTTCGTTGAATTTCATCTCCTCCGCTCTCTACTGTGACTGTATTGTTGAGACAAGTATGTCTCGAGTCATCACTGTTTTGCTACCCGTGTCCACACAGTCCGGTCAAAGAGCGACCCACATCATAAGATCTGAAAAGAGAAAGACAAAAATATGAACAATTGGCTAAACCTGTGTTTGGACTTCTGAAGTTATTCCAATGGTGCTAAAGTGCGAACTCTGCCGGGCTACTTAAATCAATTGCGCCCGCCTATTCTGTACCAACTGGAGCGAGACTAGTTACCACAGCCACAAAGTCAAAATGGTCTATTTTCTACAAATTCATGAAAAATGTTTTAGCTTTTTGGTCTTAATTTAAGGTTAGGAGTGTGGTTAATGTTAGGTTTAAAATCACATTTTAATAAGATAAATTGTTAAAATAGGCAGGGTTTATGACTTTGTGGCAGTGGTAACTAGTGACGACCAAACAACAACCGTGGGTCGAATTAGTCAACAAAGCTTGGACAGTCCAAATTCAATATTGATTGTAGGTCTATGAACACAAACTGGTATTGTGGCTTTTCAATCAGCCTACTCATCGGAATGAAATAACAACAAGGCTAAAGGCGAAATTATAAATGTTCTCATATTCCAATGATTCAAAATAAAAGAAGGAAAGCTGTAAAAAAACACGTATGCTCAGTGCTCGCTACACAAGAGAAGCGTCATGGCTCGCAATTGAATTCGCGACCAATTAGTGTAGGTAAGGTAAGCCTACATGTTTACCAATTCATTTTGACCTTACCTTTTCAAACGGATTTAATAAGCCTACTATGAATGCAGGGCGCGAGGACATTACTGAGGGAAATTATTTAATCGTTCCTCCTAGCCTTTATTTGTTTTCTGACTGTTGTTTTGCAGCCTACAAATGTTATAGTTGAAACCGATGATATGAAATGCCTTGAAGTAGTCCACTGGGCACACCACGTCATTTAAACTTGGACATTTGGGCAACATTTGGTTGATCAATGAGATTTCAACCTGTATTCACCCACTTGAAAAGACAGCCAGAAGTTTGTTGATTTCCCAATGTGTTATCACTATGCTTTCAACCATCTAAAGGCATAACCAAATTCCAATGGAAAAACAATGCCAAATGTTTGGTTTAGTTGTCATGTAAATATGTTATCACTGCGCTTTCAACCATTTAAAAATTCAACAAAGTTGAAATGGGAATACATTATTAGATATTTTTTATTCATACAACAATTTAATCATGTGTTCTCACTGTGCTTCATCTAATAGCACAACGAAATGACCTGGATTGTAGTTGAGATTACATTAAAAGTACATAGTGCTAGTGATTTTCTATGATTACATAAGAAGGCATTTATAGTTATTACATTAACCTCAATGTGGCCATGGATGTGTTACTCATTTTAAGGTTGAATAAATACTGTTACTTTAGTTTGTAAGATAGCCTTAACTTTAGGCTATTTACTGTATTACAAAATTAATATTGAATTGTGTTTGGTTGTCAATGCAACCAAATATCAACTGTTTGAAGGAGATGTATCTTTTGTACCACTGACTTAGTCTGGCTTTAATTCTTAATGCTCTGGCACCCCAATGGTGGAACAAACTCCCTCACGACGCCAGGTCAGCGGAGTCAATCACCACCTTCCGGAGACACCTGAAACCCCACCTCTTTAAGGAATACCTAGGATAGGATAAAGTAATCCTCCTAACCCCCCCCTCCCCCTTAAAAGAGTTAGATGCACTATTGTAAAGTGGTTGTTCCACTGGATATCATAAGGTGAATGCACCAATTTGTAAGTCGCTCTGGATAAGAGCGTCTGCTAAATGACTTAAATGTAAATGTAAATTCTAGTTTGTCTACAAATTAATCATTAATAGTCTCCATCTCAACCAAACATTTAAATTAAAGATTAGGAGTAAATCAAATTCAACTTTATTTAAAGTGCATTTAATGTTTGATTTTAATTAATCCTATTCATTATCTTATATTTTTGGTTGGAGATGTGAATCCAACATAACAATTCATCATTTGTAGACAAACTGGATTTAAAGTCACACTAAGTCAGTGGCACAGATGGAACTATCATAGCAGAAGATACATCTGGTAATATTTGGTTGCATTGACCACCAAACACAATTCAACAAATGTATAATTGATATGTTGGATTCACATCTTATATTAAGGTTTATCTATGTTGAAAAGTGGTTACCATGATGACACAATCCTGTGGTAGAAATGACACCCTCAAAACAACATTTTACATGGATGACTTATGGGTTGATGACTTGTAATCCAATGTATTTTCCAAGTAGATTTCACGTCACAATACGTTGACACATTACGTTGAACAACATTGATTCAACCAGATTGTGCCCAATGGGAGGTTTTTAGTGTCAGTCTATTTGCTGGAGTCAAGATACAAATAGGCCTATTACCTACAAGTGGTTTTCAGCATACAGGAAGCCTCTAGACAATTTATTATATGCTATGTCACAGAGGCCGTAGTGACTAACTTCCACAGAAGAATTAGGCAGCAATGGAGGTCAGGGCAGGGCAAATTTGTTTCATACAATTTTCACTAATTTGATTAGAATATTGAATTTCTGTTCTTTTTCAGTGCTTACATCCATCCCTGTGTGCTCTACAGTTGAAGTCGGAAGTTTACATACACCTTAGCCAAATACATTTAAACTCAGTTTTTCACAATTCCTGACATTTAATCCTAGTAAAAATTCCCTGTATTCGGTCAGTTAGGATCACCACTTTATTTTAAGAATGTGAAATGTCTGAATAATAATAGAGAGTATGGTTTATTTCAGCTTTTATTTCTTTCATCACATTCCCAGTGGCTCAGAAGTTTACATACACTCAATTAGTATTTGGTAGCATTGCCTTTAAATTGTTTAACTTGGGTCAAACGTTTCAAACGAAGTGAGGTGAATTCTGGCCCATTCCTCCTGTCAGAGCTGGTGTAACTGAGTCAGGTTTGTAGGCCTCCTTGCTCGCACATGCTTTTTCAGTTCTACCCACACATTTTCTATAGGATTGAGGTTAGGGCTTTGTGATGGCCACTCCAATACCTTGACTTTGTTGTCCTTAAGCCATTTTGACACAACTTTGGAAGTATGCTTGGGGTCATTGTCCATTTGGAAGACCCATTTGCGAAGAAGCTTTTAACTTCCTGACTGATGTCTTGAGATGTTGCTTCAATATATCCACATAATGTTCCTTTCTCATGATGCCATCTATTTTGTGAAGTGCACCAGTCCCTCCTGCAGCAAAGCACCCCCACAACATGATGCTGCCAACCCCATACTTCATGGTTGGGATGGTGTTTATTTGGCTTACAAGCCTCCCCCTTTTTCCTCCAAACATAACGATGGTCATTATGGCCAAACAGTTCTATTTTTGTTTCATCAGACCAGAGGACATTTCTCCAGAAAGTACGATCTTTGTCCCCATGTGCAGTTGCAAACCGTAGTCTGCCTTTTTTTGGCGGTTTTGGAGCAGTGGCTTCTTCCTTGCTGAGCGGTCTTTCAGGTTATGTCGATATAGGACTCGTTTTACTGTGGATATAGATACTTTTGTACCTGTTTCCTCCTGCATCTTCACAAGGTCCTTTGCTGTTGTTCTGGGATTGATTTGCACTTTTCGCACCAAAGTACGTTCATCTCTAGGAGACAGAACGCGTCTCCTTCCTGACCAGTATGACGGCTGCATGGTTCCGTGGTGTTTATACTTGCATACTATTTGTACAGATGAACGTGGTACCTTCAGGCATTTGGAAATTGCTCCCAAGGATGAACTGGGCTTGTGGAGGTCTACAATTTTTTTCTGAGGTCTTGGCTGATTTCTTTTGATTTTCCCATGATGTCAAGCAAAGAGGCGCTGAGTTTGAAGGTATGCCCTGAAATACATACACAGGTACACCTCCAATTGACTCAAATTATGTCAATTAGCCTATCAGAAGCTTCTAAAGCCATGGCATAATTTTCTGGAATTTTTCAAGCTGTGTAAAGGCATAGTCAACTTAGTGTATGTAAACTTCTGACCCACTGGAATTGTGATAGTGAATTATAAGTGAAATAATCGGTCTGTAAACAATTGTTGGAAAGATTACTTGTGTCATGCACAAAGCAGATGTCTAACCGACTTGCCAAAACTATAGTTTGTTAACAAGACATGTGTGGAGTGGTTGAAAAACTAGTTTTAATGACTCCAACCTAAGCGTATGTAAACTTCCGACTTCAACTGTATCTATCTATTCAATGATGATGGCCTATTCACCGTGTTCATCAGTCAGAGTCAACCCTCTGTGCTTGTTCAGTGTGAAGTATCTTAAAGGGATAGTTTGMGATTTTGGTGATGCTGCCCTTTATTTACTTCCCTAGAGTCAGATGAACTTGTYGATACCATTTTTATGTCTTGCGTCCAGTATGAAGGAAGCTAGTATTAGCGCAAAGACTGGAAGTCTTTGGGTACAGCTAATATGCTAGTTAGCGTTGGCTCACGAATCTACCTCTAACTTCCTRCATACAAGACACAGAGACCTACTAATAGTATTCACAAGTTAATTTGATTCTAGGGAAGTAACTTTTGTGAATGAATGCAAAAGCTAACCCAGCGCAAAGTTCAATAATGGAGGGGCTTTAAACCAACAGAGGCCATGGAATTGCTGAAGTCTGTACAAAACAGTCACCATAACAACAAGATATCATTACAGCAGCAGATTTAGGCAAACGGGTGGTGCACAACAATGAGCTGCCCTGACAGCATGCATCGTCATTCTAGTGGAGACGGCATGCATCGTCATTCTAGTGGAGACGGCATGCATCGTCATTCTCGTGGAGACGGCATGCATCGTCATTCTCGTGGAGACGGCATGCATCGTCATTCTCGTGGAGACGGCATGCATCGTCATTCTCGTGTGCACATTTGTTTACATCCCTGTTAGTGGCGGCAGGTAGCCTAGTGGTTAGAGCGTTGGGCCAGTAACCGAAAGGTTGCTAGATCAAATCCCCAAGATAATCCATCCACCTGACAGGTGTGGTATATCAAGAAGCTGATTAAACAGCATGATCATTACACAGGTGTACTTTGTGCTGGGGACAATAAAAGGCCACTCTAAAATGTACAGTTTTGTCACACAACACAATGCCACAGATGTCTCAAGTTTWGATGGAGCGTGAAATTGGGATGCTGACTGCAGGAATGTCCACCAGAGCTGTTCCAGATAATTMAATGTTATTTTCTCTACCATAAACCGCCTCCAACGTGGTTTTAGAGAATTTGACAGTACATCCAACCGGCCTCACAACCGCAGACCACGTGTTACCACGCCAGCCCAGGACCTCCACATCTGGCTTCTTCACCTGCGGGATGGTCTGAGACCAGCCACCCGGACAGCTGATCAAACCGAGGAGTATTTATATCTGTAATAAAGCCCTTTTGTGGGTAAAAACTCATTCTGATTGCTAGGCCTCACTTCCCAGTGGGTGGGCCTTCCCAGACCCACCAATGGCTGCTCCCCTGCCCAGTCATGTGAAATTCATAGATTAGATTTACAGTGGCAAGAAAAAGCATGTGAATCCTTTGGAATTACCTGTATTTCTGCATAAATTGGTCATAAAAGTCACAACAATAGACAAACACAGTGTGCATAAACAAATAACACACAAATTATTGTATTTTTCTTGTCTATATTGAATACATAATTTAAACATTCACCGTTGACTTGCGTAAAGCTGGAAAGGGTTACAAAAGTATCTCTAAAATCCTTGATGTTCATCAGTCCACGGTAAGACGAATTGTCTATACATTTAGAAAGTTCAGCACTTTTGCTACTCTCCCTAGGAGTGGCCATCCTGCAACGATGACTGCAAGAGCCATAATGCTCAATGAGGTTAAGAAGAATCSTACAGTGTCAGCTGAAGACTTACAGAAATCMCTGGAACATGCTAACATCTCTATTGACAAGTATACGATACGTAAAACACTAAACAAGAATAGTGTTCATGAGAGGACACCACGGAAGAAGCAACTGCTGTCCAAAAAAACATTGCTGCACGTCTGAAGTTCGCAAAAGAGTACCTGGATGTTCCACAGCACTACTGCCAAAATATTCTGTGGATAGGGTTCACATACTTTTTCTTGCCACTGTATTTAATTTGGCTGATTTCCTTATATGAACTGTAACTCAGTAAAATCGTTATGTTGCATTTATATTTTTGTTCAGTATAGATTTGCTCAACTCCTGCGTCCTCCGTCCTCTCTGGCCTCCTTTTTGAAAATGGTCAAAGGTAATCGAGGAGAGGTGGCGAGGAGACGTAAAGTGGACGAAAAATTTATGAAATGACTCATTCTCCAATCGCGTGTCATCAGCCAAATTACATTTACAGGCTGGAATCCCAAAATAAATGTGTAAAGTGATCAAAACAAATATAACTAGTTGTGCAATACATTCAATAGATAAAATGATAAGTAGCTTTTCATCTTRGAGAAAACAATAGCTGATTCCAAGGGGGGTGTGACAAATTTAAAGTCTTTCACGAAGGGAAACACTTGTGCTCCCTCGCCAAAAGGAGGCTATCGAGGAGGGGAGACCGTCTTCCGTTTGCCTACTAATGAATTGACACACTCCACTGTTTCCGGGTCACAGAGGAGAGAGAACGGATGACAGACAATGGACTTTTGCACAAACGAGGAAAATCCCTGTAACTACGTTTCTAGGACATACTGGTCGTAAACAATGCAACAGAGAGTGGGGGAATTTAAATGTTACATTTAACCCTGCAATTGTAACACTGGGCGCTTTCGAGCAGATCACTTTTGCCAAGAAGATGACCATCGTTGGTCACCACTTTTTTAAAGTGTTGAATTATGGGGATAGAAATTGTCCGACCTTGTCAAAAAAATTGTCCAAAAATATCATGTGATCAAAGGTCATAAAATTTTGACTGCAAGTTTCTGTAATTGCTCTTCACCAACTTCATTCTGCAGCCATCGCCTGCATTGTGGGAGGCTCTATTATCAACCACTCATTAGGGTGTTTTTGTTTGACCCACGCAAACGTGACCAAAGACATCACTGACACAGGAACCAACTTTGCCGCAATCCATGTATACAGTGGATATGCGCACATAAATGTGATATTTGATGCTTTCTCTCACCAATTGATTGTACAATGTACACACGAATGTAGAGTTTGTGAGCGTGTGATATGGGGGTTGGAGACACGTTTAATTCAACATTATAAAGAACAACTTTTAGAAACAATGGAGCCTTGCTGTTGAAAACCACATCAGTGTCCCGCTTTTGGCTGTCGCAGATGCACTTCCCCCGACTTCACTCCTTGGCTTTCGTTTAACAGTCGCCTTACCACTCAAACAAGCCCACCTTCAATGGTAAAAATGAGGGGTAATTGAAAAATGTTATGATTTTAAACTGATATATGGATGATGTAATTGACAAAAAAGCTATTTTGCTATATCGACATTTTATACTAATAAAATTGATCAAAGAAAGAAATTTTGTTTGTTTTACTCAAAAAGGTAGGGGTCAAGGGCCTCCCAGGTGGCGCAGTGGTCTAGGGCACTGTATCGCAGCGRTAGCTGTGCCACCAGAGACTCTGGGTTCGCGCCCAGGCTCTGTCGCAGCCGGCCGCGACCGGGAGGTCCGTGGGGCGACGCACAATTGGCCTAGCGTCGTTCGGGTTAGGGAGGGTTTGGCCGGGGATGTCCCAGGGATGTCCTTGTCTCATCGAGCACCAGCGACTCCTGTGGCGGGCCGGGTGCAGTGCACGCTAACCAAGGTCGCCATGTGCACGGTGTTTCCTCCGACACATTGGTGCAGCTGCCTTCCGGGTTGGATGCTCGCTGTGTTAAGAAGCAGTGCGGCTTGGTTGTGTTTCGGAGGACGCATGGCTTTCGACCTTCGTCTCTCCCGAGCCCGTACGGGAGTTGTAGCGATGAGACAAGATAGTAACTACTAACAATTGGATACCACGAAATTGGGGAGAAAAAAATGATTGACATCCCTAAAGATTCTTATGAATAAAGTAGTCAGAAGTTTAGTATTTGGTCCCATATTCCTAGTGCGCAATGACTACATCAAGATTTTGACTTTACTAACTTCTAGGATGCATTTGCAGTTCATTTTGGTTGTGTTTCAGATTATTTTGTGCCTATTATTACGGATAATACTGAATGGGTCGCCAATCATGATGATTGAGAAAGTTACAGAGGGTCAAAAATCATACCCCCAAGACATGCTAACCTATTGGTAATGGTGAGAGGGGGTATGATTGGGGGTATGATCTTTGACCCTCTGTAACTGTCTCACTCATCATGATTGGCGACCCATTCAGGATTATCTGTAATCATGGTAGCATCCACATTAATTTAGAAGTGTTTAGAAACATATATTCTTATTCTTATTTATAATAAAAGTTACTCAAATGACACAATACATTATTTACCATTCATTTCTATTGGGCACAAAGTAATCTGAAACACAACCAAAACTAACTGCAAATGCATCCAACAAATTTGTATTCACAATGTGATGTAAGCTTGATGTGCTGAAAAGCCTCTACCCAAGAAAAATTGGAGCTACTAACCACTATAGATAAGAACACTTAAACAGAGCTCTTATTTGTATTAGCAGATGTTTTATCATATCTACCAATGATCTCTAAAATGACCTCATTTTCTATATCATTGTTGAGTATAATTGTGTTTTTTATTCTGTTAGATTTCCTGTGTCTATTGTTTAAAACCTACCAAGAGAGGTTAGGTTCCAATTCTATGAAAGGGGATTGGCCTCTCCCCCCCTCTCTCCCTCCTCATCCCAGCGATGATTCTACTGTTAATGGACATCTCCCCACAGGCTAACTGTAAAAACAGTGTGAACTCTTGCTTTGAGCACCCTAAGGTATTATAAACAGTCTTTCAGCTAGAGCATAAAACCCCCACACCTCCCTCTCCCTGATCACTTACCAGCCTGTGGGTTCCATCCACGTGTTTCTGGGAAAAGTACAGAAAAGTACTCTCCCCTGCCCCTCCTTTCCAGTAGATGAGCACTATCCCCCTCTTTCACACTCTTTTTCTCTTTCCTGTCTGTGTGTAGGGAACAACAGCGTAACTGTGTAGTATACTCCAGGGTTCAGGGCTGCTACCTGAGCTGCTCTGTCTGTATATGTCTCTCCATCTGTGTGACTGTGAGAGAGTGAGAGAGCAGAGTGGGACTGGTGGGGGAGGAAACTGCTGGGCAAGAGGGGGAAAGCCCAGCCCCTTTACTCCCTCTGCCTGCCTCGGCTTAGTCAGTCTATGATTTCTCAAGTTATTATCAAATCAGTGAGGCCAACCAGCAGGAGTGAGGCTGGATTCTATGTCAGAGCTTGGAATTTGTCATCTGAATTGCATCCGGTAGTACATACTCTTCATAATAAAAGTAATTCAGTGTTCCCGAGGGTCACATTAGGGAAGGGATTGTAGCCATACAAAGTCAGGTATGCACAGGACAAACTGACATTGGCAAGGTGTTCTTTTAGTACATGACATGTATACGTTCTTTGTTTTATATAGTTAAAGCATTGCTTTTTGGTTGGAGGGTGATTTTATCTTCTTCTTGGCACACAGAGGGCTGTAGACGTCTCAGCTCGTTTATGCACTAATACATTTAGCTAGTGTAAACAACTTGAGGGAGAACGACCAAGTAATTATCATTAATATAAACACTGTCCACTAGGGCATTCAAGAAAACTTGTCTTACTTAGGAGCACCAATAACAGGCTAGGCACATGACTTCATGGAATGTTTTTTCCCCCAGGGGTTCAATGAAGGCGTCTCTGTCCATGATATTTATTCACACGATGCTGCCTTCCCACAGCCAAAAATGGATATGCAAATATCCTATTGTGTTGGGACTTGGGAAGGCAGTCACCTATGATATGACAGATGCCTGCCTCCGTGAGAGTGGCGGGTGCCTTTGAAGAGCTTTATTGACCTATAAAATGTGCTCATACATCAAACAGCACTCAGTGTCTCGATGGGCTCGTGATGGCACATAAAAATCAAGACCTCAGAACTCATGTGCACATTAAAGGGGCCATTAAAGTCTGGAAATGTTAGCTTTGCTCAAGCTCCTTGGTTTTATAACAACCTCCTCTGTTAGGCCTTGTTTTCCCCCCCATGTACCTCATGTCTGGGGTGCTGTGCTTCTATATCTAGCGGAGCATCTTTTGGGTTTGTTTGATGACCGTGTTTTCCACCTTCGACTGAGTGCACACCCACCTCCTGATGAGGATGATTATTTGGTTGGAGAACTTTGACAAAGCATTTAGGATATGAGTGGCAATTYGAGTCTCCATTCTGGGTTTTATTAATTTATCTGCACTGACAAATACCACTAAAGGGCTTCTCTGTAATTGGTGTGTATTGACGGATCCTGTATTTTTCCTCCCTAGACACATCATGAATGAGCTGATTGAAACTGAGAGGCTGTACGTCGAGGAGCTGCAGAGCATCATGGAGGTGCGTTTGTTACTGTGACACGTTGTGAATTAGTGGCAATAATGTTAGAGACAGTAGAGAAGGCTCTCCTTTCTCTGCTAACTGCACCTAGGGAACATAAAACCTGACATTGCAAATGTTGCATCAGGTCTGGCCATTTCAGAATACTGTATGAACTTTTGTTGAACTTAAAATGTGCTTGCTTTGTCGATTTAGATGAGCCATTAGGCTACTCAAACTGTCACTGATTTATGTTCATATAATGTTCATTCAGATGTTAGGTGTAAAGCCATGTGAAGGACTGGGTTTTATTGGGTTCACATTATCACAGAGGCGTCATAGTTTTACTTATTGGCTTTGAATGTAATTTTCTTGTCCAGGGGTACGCTGCCGAGCTGGACAACACAGAGCTTTCCCCCCTAATCCCTACAGCACTGGAGAACAAGAAAGATGTGCTTTTTGGCAATCTCCCAGAAATATATGAATTTCACAACAGGTAAGCAAATTTCCTCTGTCTCTTTCTGAATTGCATTTCCATATCCAGCGAGTAGACAAATGTGCCTGTGACATCAAAAGAAAAAGGATTGGCATGGTCCCTATCCCTGCTGCAAAATGATAACAATCCTGAGGGAACCATCTTCCTATCCCAAGTCTCCCATTGCTAACAACTGCCATGCTTTCATTGGCTGCAGGCACTCACATGGAACAAGTGGTTTGGGCAGTTTATTCCCCCCCTTTTTGTACTGGAAGCTCTCAGTAGAACATATTGTACAGGTATGTTATCTATGTAGGATCCTACTCCTGATGACTTGTTTTTAAAATCATGTGAGCAAAATATATTTTGCTTACTTTGTGACGCTAAACCAGACAAAATAAAACGTGCCTATCTAAACTCAGCAAAAAAAGAAACGTCCCTGTTTCAGGATCCTGTCTTTCAAAGATAATTTGTAAAAATCCAAATAACTTCACAGATCTTCATTGTAAAGGGTTTAAACACTGTTTCCCATGCTTGTTCAATGAACCATAAACAATTAATGATCATGCACCTGTGGAATGTTCGTTTAGACACTAACAGCTTACAGACAGTAGGCAATTAAGGTCACAGTTATGAAAACTTAGGACACTGAAGAGGCCTTTCTACTGACTCTGCAATGTCCGTACTGTGAGACGCCTAAGACAGCGCTACAGGGAGACCGGATGGACAGCTGATCGTCCTCGCAMTGGCAGACCACGTGTAACAACACCTGCACAGGATCGGTATATCCGAACATCACACCTGCGGGACAGGTACAGGATGGCAACAACAACTGCCCGAGTTACACTAGGAATGCACAATCTCAGTGCTCAGACTGTCCGCAATAGGCTGAGAGAGGCTGGACTGAGGGCTTGTAGGCCTGTTGTAAAGCAGGTCCTCACCAGACATCACCGGCAACAATGTCGCCTATGGGCACAAACCCACCGTCGCTGGACCAGGCAGGACTGTCAAAAAGTGCTCTTCACTGACGAGTCGCGGTTTTCTCTCACCAGGGGTGATGGTCAGATTTGTGTTTATCGTTGAAGGAATGAGCGTTACACTGAGGCCTGTACTCTGGAGCGGGATCGATTTTGAGGTGGAGGGTCTGTCATGGTCTGGGGCGGTGTGTCACAGCATCATCGGACTGAGCTTGTTGTCATTGCAGGCAATCTCAACACTGTGCGTTCCAGGGAAGACATCCTCCTCCCTCATGTGGTACCCTTCCTGCAGGCTCATCCTGACATGACCCTCCAGCATGACAATGCCACCAGCCATACTGCTCGTTCTGTGGTGATTTCCTGCAAGACAGGAATGTCAGTGTTCTGCCATGGCCAGCGAAGAGCCCGGATCTCAATCCCATTGAGCACATCTGGGACCTGTTGGATCGGAGGGTAAGGGCTAGGGCCATTCCCCTGCACTGCACTGCAGTGCTTAATGCAGCTGGTGGCCACACCAGTTACTGACTGTTACTTTTGATTTTGAACTCCCCTTTGTTCAGGGACACATTATTCAATTTCTGTTAGTCCACATGTCTGTGGAACTTCAGTTTATGTCTCAGTTGTTGAATCTTGTTATGTTCATACAAATATTTCCACATGTTATGCTGAAAATAAACGCAGTTGACAGWGAGAGGACGTTTATATTTTTTGTTGAGTTTATATAATGAATATGAATTGGGTGGGTTGAGATTATTAAATATAAAAGCACTAAACTTCTCTCTAAAAGCTTCACTTATTCCAAAATTTTCCTTGAACCCTAAATGGTTCTCAAGTAGATTACTAAGAAAAGCTCATCCATTGTTTAAACATGGCCTTTTTGCCTTTGTGCAGATTGCCATGTCTCATTTTCAATTAATTGAAAATTATACTTTTTTCAAAGTATCTCTCTTTTTCAAACAAGCATTGCAGAGCTGGCTACAATTTCAATTTCATCCCCCTGAAAGAAGAACAAATATTATGGCTGAACTCAAATGTGCTGGTTGATAAAATACCTGTATTTATGGGAAAGATGTTTGAAAAGGGTATTTTGTTCTTAAATTATATTGTAAATTGTAATGGTAGAGTTATGTCCTTCATAGAGTTATCAGAATTGTACAGGAAGGTCTGCTCAATCCAAGAGTACAACCAATTGATTACAGCATTACCGCAAAAATGGAGGAGGCAGGTGGCAGCGGGAGGAGGTAGGGAACTGGTCTGTCTGCCCAATATAAAGGATCAAAACTGTCAGAGGAATAAAGATGGCATAAATAGGAAAGTTTACCAGTTTCATTTGAGGACCAGGATGTTGTCAACTGTGCTATACAGATTGCAAATAGTTGGGAAGAGATTTTTGATGTACCAATTCCATGGTATGGGTGTATGAGTTGATATATAAAACAACGCAACATTRAAGACTTTGTGTTTTTCAGCTAAAATTATTATATAGAATTCTTGCCACCAACAAAATGTTGAATATTTGGGGAATAAAATCATCGAAGCCCTGCAGGTTTTGTTGTGAGGATACAGAATCAATAGACCATTTATTTTGGTATTGCCCTCAGGTAGCCAGTTTCTGGTCTCAGGTTCAGGAATGGCTGAAAATGCATAGCATTGATCTAAAATTGACCATAGAAATAGTACTGTTCGGAGATCTGGAGAGACCGGGTCAGTCAATTACTAATGCTCTTTGTAAAAGTATTTATTGTGAACTCGCAATCTGTGGATTCTATTTGATTAGATAGATTGAAATTGTACGTTAAACATCACAGCATAGTTGAAAGACGTGTTGCGTAGTGGGTGGCCAGCAGAGATCGATGGGATGGGCTGAGGGTTGGGATGTGGAATTGGAGACAAGTGGGAGTGGAGTTGCTGTGTGGGAGATCGAATGATGGTCAAAGATAAAAGTTAAGAAAAAAGAGGTCAAAATATAACATAATAAAAGGTACGTTTGAATGAACGGTGGGGGGGGGGGGGGGGGGAACTTGGAGGGTTCGGGTTTATGTTTTTTGGCCTGGTGGGAGATCTGTCAACGTGCCCTTGAGCAGGGCATTGACCCTGGATGCTTCTGTGTGTCGCTCTGAATGGGAGTCTGTTGGATGACTGGTATGATGTAGTTGTTGAGCGGCTTCACTGCAAGTATATTGTATGTTTTGGATATTCAATAACAATATTTTTTTTTTTTTTTTTTAACTATGTAGGATCCATATGATATGCCTCATCACCAGAGCAAGAAGTAGGAAATAAACAAACAAACCCTGTGTTGTGATTGGCTGAGAGAGCTCCATTGACAGTGGGCACTGTATTGTCTTGGGGTCTTTGTGTTTTACGTGTGACGCCTAATGTAATTGACACCCATTTTCTGTAAGGCCCTGTATGAGCCTGTCTACCCTGTGATCACTCACTCTCAGGTCGGGTTGAATTACAGCGAGAGCCAAGGGACAAACAAAAGGTTCCACAGGGACCCATAGAGCTCCACGCCACGTGGGCATGCGATATCAAAGTTTATTGGATGTAGACAGTTTTGCAGTTGTTATTGCAGGTGCAGCGAAATGCTTATGTTTCTAGCTCCAACAATGCAGCAATATCTAGCAATACAATAACAATACACACATATATCAGCTTGAAAATCTATGGCAAGACTTGAAAATGGCTGTCTAGCAATGATCAACAACCAACTTGACAGAGCTTGAAGAATTTGTTAAAGAATAATGTGCAAATATTGTACAATCCAGGTGTGCAAAGATTTACTCAGAAAGACTCAAAGCTGAAATCGCTGTCAAAGGGGATTTTAACATGTATTGACTCAGGGGTAAGAAATACTTATGTAAATTAGATATGTCTGTATTTCATGTTCAATACATTTGCAAACCTTTCTAAAAACAATATTTTCACTTTGTCATAATGGGGTATTGTGTAGATGCGTGAGAACAATACTTTTTTAATTCAGGCTATTCAAAATTCAAAAGACACTCACATCTGAGCTATCTTTGTTGCAGGTGTATGGTAATAGTTGAATAAAATTAGTAAAATTCAGGCTCTAATACAATAAAATGTGGAATAAGTCAAGGAGTATGCATACTTTCTGAAGGTACTGTACATATGAAGTGGGTAAAACGGTATGTAAACATTATTAAAGTGACCAGTGTTCAATGACTACAGTATGTACATAGAGCAGCAGTCTCTATGGTGCAGGATAGAGTACCGGGTGGTAGCTGGCTAGTGATGACTGTTTAACAGTCTGACGGTCTGGAGATAGAAGCAGTTTATCAAGAATTTGTTCTTAACTGACTTGCCTAGTTAAAAAAAGGTTAAATAAAATCAGTCTCTCAGTTCCAGCTTTGATGCACCTGTACAGTCTCCGCCATTTTGATGGTAGCAGGGTGAACAGGCCAAGACTTGGGTGGCTGAGGTCCTTGATGGTTTTCTTGGCCTTCCTGTGACACTGGGTGCTGTAGATATCCTGGAGGGCAAGCACTGTGCTCTGATGTGTTGGGCTGCCCGTAGCCTTTTTGAGAACCAGACTTCCCTAAACAGGAAGCCTGTGGCACAAAGTCAGCTAGAAATGGGTGGGAACCAGGTATAAATCAGTGACGCCTCGCAACATGTGAAACCAATCAAATGCCTTGCTTGGGCGGAGCATCAAAGGTGCTCACTAGATTAGTGTCGTAAGTGCAACAGTGTGTGAGGATGTCCATGAAATTGCAGATTTAAACCCCATCAAAATATGTTGATGTATGCCGTGTTTATGGTGAACCGTACGACTGTAACAGGAAAAAACATAACCTTTTGTAAGTTAAATCGTCTTTATTGCGACCGGACTACACAATGGCTTTAGTATAGATAATGCAACCTGTCACACTGAGTGGTGCGTTTTCAAAAGCAGTAAATTATATGGCTCCTGTCGCAATCTTCTACTCATATGAAGAAGTGCCAATGACGTGGAAAGAATGGTCTGTTTTGTGACGGAAAGAGCAAGTTCTATAGTTAGTCGCAGCACATCTTTTCGATCTGTCTCGACCCTCAGAAGTACCAAAATATACGAAGAGTGCTGCGAGACGAGGCTTATTCAGGGTCCAAGCCCCAGTGACAGATGACCAGCCGCCAGATATGGGAATTCAACCGCTACAAGCACCGGTTTTTGGTGCATCATCGGCTCTGACAAGAACAAAAGTGATCACTGCGTACTTAAAAGTGCTCTACCTTCTAACAACATTCAGTAGCTATCTACAGATAACTTTTGTCAATGCAATAGGCCATGCAGCTACAGGTGTACTATTGTTTGTTTTTTATCCCAGTATTAATCATTACACTCTTCGTAGACTTATCATATAGGTTAAAAACAGTGTTGCACAAGTCCTACAGGCTCACATTTGTAGGCTACATTGAATAATATAGGCAGTTGGTCATAGTGACAGTTGTAACCTAGATAATTCATACATTGTTTGTATTTTTCCTTGACAATTAAGTAACTGATGAAGCCCATTTTATGTGGCACCAAAGTTTATCATTGCAAATGTGTTGCATATTGCATGTCAGTCTCAGATGTTAAAACCTTATTTTCCTTTTATTAAATGTCACTGTTACAACTCATTCTAGTACAAAGTCATGGATATGTAGGTGTCCTTTGGAAATAATTGGTATATGTCTTCAAGGTTATCGGCACAGAGAAATACCAAAGTATTTGATGTAAGAACTGCGAATACCATGTGCGCCTCACAAAAGACCTCATCCAATATCAAGTGGCACATGTCCAGTTTGATATTGCACAGAAAGTCAGCAAGACCATTTGAGACCACCTCTTGCAATGATTTACTAAAGACAGTGAGCTGAAGCAAGAGTCTGGAAAGCACTCTATCATCTAGCAAGTGTGCTTCTTGATCAGAAGGTGTTTGCTTTGACAACTAGCAGGTTCTACCCAAGTTCRAGAACTTCCAAATAAGCCTATTGCAAAAATTGGACTATGAGGAACTACTGTTGTGGATCAGCAACCACAAACTGAACTTAAACCGTGAGAAGAACAAACTGTCTGCTCATTTGGTATGCAGACTGAGGTCACAAACAGTTGATTTCAGCTGTAGTGCTGAGATCCTAGAATGGAAATGATCTTAAATGTCACCGTTAAAGAAGTAATGTAAGAGAGAAAGAAGACGTTGTACTGAAACCAATGACAATGTAGACTCACAAAATGTGTGTTTACTTTCATAATATTACGTTCTTTGTTGCTTTTATTTGTGTAATTATTTTAACTGAAAATATTCTGTAATTTTATGGGAGCCACCATTGCGATGCAAAATTCTCTAGGGAGGTGTGACAACAACGGGATTTTGGAGGAATGGCAAAGCGAGACTACGTTGACCGCAACACCCTCTGGAGAGCTCTGCGGTTGTCGGCAGTGCAGTTGCCGTACCAGGCGGTGATGCAGCCCAACAGAATGCTCTTAATGGTGCATCTGTAGAAGTTTGTGAAGATCTTGGGGACAAAGACAAATTTATTCAGCCTCATGAGGTTGAAGAGGCACTGTTGAGCCTTCTTTACCACGCTGTCGGTGTGAAGCATTGTTCATTTAGGCACGCTTTTTAGATTTAGTCTAGTCTTAGTCATTTTGACAAAAATATAATTGCATTATGCTGCCATCTATCCATGGCTTTTGGTTTTGGTAAGTTCTAATCATCACCGTAGGAACAACATGCACTTCCTGATGAACCCAGTCACTGAGTCAGCGTATACTACAATACTATTCATTGATGCGACCCGGAACATTTCCCAGTCCGCGGGATCGAAACAGCATTGACAATAACTAAAGAAAATTATCTTGGGACGTAATGCAGTCAGCATTTGATTGTAAGGTATTCCAGATCGGGAGAACAAAAGGACTTGAGTTCCTGTATGTTACCACAATCACACCATGAGTTGTTAATCATGAGACATACCCCTAAACCTCTGTGTTTCCTGGAGAGTTCTTGCTTCCTGTTCGCATGATGTAAGGAGAACCCCGCTGGCTGTATTGACGGGGACAATATATCCGGAGAGAGCCATGAATCTGTAAAACCGAGTATGTTACAGTCCCTTTATGTCTCTCTGGAAGGAGATCCTCACCCTGAGCTTGTCTATTTTATTTTCCTGAACTTTAGAGAGTAACACGGAACCCAAACCGGCTGCGCGCGTGCGCCATCGTGCATACATTTATTTTGTCCCACACAAAACGTGATCAAGACACGCAGGTTAAAATATCAAAACAAACTCTGAACCAATTAAATTAATTTGGGGACAGGTCGAAAAGCATTAAACATTTATGGCACTTGCTAGCTACCTTGCACTTGCTAGCTAATTTGTCCTATTTAGCTAGCTTGCTGTTGCTAGCTAATTTGTCCTGGGATAAAAACATTGAGTTGTTATTTTACCTGAAATGCACAAGGTCCTCTACTCCGCCAATTAATCCACACATAAAATGGTCAACCGAATCGTTTCTAGTCATCTCTCTTCCTTCCAGGCTTTTTATTCTCTTGACTTTATGTTGCGATTGGCAACCTTCACAAATTAGGTGCATTACCGCCACTGACCTCGTTCGTCTTTCAGTCACCCACGTGGGTATAACCAGTGAGGAGATGGCACGTGGGTACCTGCTTCTATAAACCAATGAGGAGATGGGAGAGGCAGGACTTGCAGCGTGATCTGCATCAGAAATGGAACTGATTTCTATTCCTTGGCAACGCAGATGCTTGTTGGCGCGCGAGAGCAGTATGGGGGTAATAATTGAATAACATAGATTTCTAAATTTATTTTGCAMCGCATGCGACGAGAGCGCTGTGGTCAGCCTGTAATAAACACGGAAGCATTGGATGGTTTGCTCTTCACCTGAGTCTGACTAGAACCCCACTTCTTCTCCGGCGTTGACGTTTTTGTGTTGCAACCCGGGATGAGTGGGGCTGCTAACTGCCTCGGGATGTTCAAAGAAAGTGTCCAGTTCAGGGAAGTTGAATTTCTGGTGAGATCTAATATCCCAAAGTTATTTTTGGCTATAGGCAATAATACAAGAAATTTAGTGTAAGAAATAACTGCCCCATCTGGCCAGGGAAAACAAAGCGGTAACATTATGTATTTATAGCCTAAGCCAATTTATTTAGAAAAACTTTGTTCTCATCGTAGCCCCCCCAAAAACATTCTGCAACTTCTTAATCACTGTCATAACACACACAGAGATCGACTTTAAAGGTCCAGTGCAGTGAAAAACGTGATTTTTCTGTGTTTAGATATATATTTCCACACTATGATGTTGGAATAATACATAATACTGTGCAATTGTGAAAATTATGTTAATATCCTTTTAGTGTAAGACTGACTGAAATTTCTTCCTGTTTTGGTGGGATGGAGTTTTGGCCTGCTTGGTGTCACCACCACACAGTAAATTAGTTCATTAACCAATAAGAAGAGGGTTCTAAACCTCTGCAAATAACAGCTGTTTTTTTCCCACTCTGACCATTCCAAGGCAGTCCTAGCAAAATTCTTGCTTGAGAAATTGCTCTTTGCTAAGAAGTAGCCACTTTCAAAGAGTGGGACACTAATCCAGACACTTGTAAGAAATCCCACTACACCCTCCAATGAATCATCAAACAGGCAAAGCGTCAAGATTGAATCCTATTACACCGGCACTGACACTTGTCGGATGTGGCAGGGCTTGCAAACTATCACAGATTACAAAGGGAAACCCAGCCGCGAACTGACCAGTTATGCGAGCCTACCAGATGAGCTAAATACCGTCTATGTGCTTCGAGGCTAGCAAAACTGAACCATGCATGAGAGCARCGGCTGTTCCGGACAACTGTGTGGTCACGCTCTCCGTAGCCTATGTGAGTAGAACCTTTAAACAGGTTAACATTCACAAGGCCGCAGTGCCAGACTGATTACCAGGACGCATACTCAGAGAATGCGCTGACCAGCTGGCAAGTGTCTTCACTGACATTTTCAACCTCTCCCTGACCCAGTCTGTAATACCAACATGTTTCAAGCAGACAACCATAGTCCCTGTGCCCAAGAACACCAATGTAARCTGGCTAAATTATTATCGCTCCGTAGCACTCATCTGTGGCTATGAAGTGCTTTGAAAGGCTGGTCATGGCTCACAACCCCATCATCTCATACACCCTGGATACATTCAATTCCCATACCGAACCAACAGATCCACAGATGACGCAATCTCAATCGCACTCCACACTGCACTTTCCCACCTGGACAAAAGGAACACCTATGTGAGAATGCTGTTCATTGACTGACTATAGCTCAGTGTTCAACACCATAGTGCCCTCCAAGCTCATCACTAAGGACCTGAGATTAAACATCTCCCTCTGCAACTGTATCCTGGACTTCCTGACAGGCCGGCCCCAGGTGGAGAGGGTAGGCAACAACACATCTGCCACGCTGACCCTCAACATGAGGACTCCTAATGTGTGCGTGCTTAGTCCCCTCCTGTACTCCCTGTTCACCCATGACTGTGTGGTCGCGCACGACTCCAACAACATCATTAAAATTCCCGACGACACGGCGGTGGTAGGCCTGATCACAGAGGACAATGACGATGTTCGACAGCATACAGGGAGTAGGTTAGAGACCTCAATAACCGCTCCCTCAACGTCAGCAAGACAAAGGAGCTGATCGTGGACTACAGGAAATGGAGGGSCGAGCCCGCCCCCATCCACATCGACAGGGCTGTAGTGGAGCAGGTCGAGAGCTTCAAGTTTCTCGGTGTCCACATCACTAAGAAATCATCACGCTCCACACACACGCCATCCAGGATGGCCGCGGKTCTTGCAGAGCAAGGGGAACCACTACTTCAAGTCTCAGAGCAAGTGACGTCACCGACTGAAATGCTTCTAGCGCGCACCACCGCTACCTAGCTAGCCATTTCACATCGGTTACATTCACGGTTACATTCATCCCCCTTTCGATCTCCTCCTTTTCTGCAGCAACCAGTGATCCGGGTCAACAGCATCAATGTAACAGCCCGACACGGGCGCGAACCAGGGACCCTCTGCACACATCAAGCTAGCCATTTCACATCGGTTACACTAGGTGTCAACAGCCAATCCAGTAGGGGTTGGAAGCTATAGAGAGCAAAGACTGGTCAGTTGTGCCGCGATGTCAGAGTATTTGCATAAAGTTCAGCTTTCCCCAATTTTGGACCCACTCTGTTAATGTCCCTTGCCCATGATCGCATCGCCCTATGGTCCCACCGACCACTTCACTTCTTCTATTGAAAATGAATAGCTTTCCGTAGTGTCATCACCCACATCATCTTCAGTTAATACGTACGGTGAGAGCAATAGGATAAAGTGGCTTGCGCTCTGCTTGCCCTGGCCAAAAGTTACGCTTCCAGTGTAAGCAGGTAAACAAAATATACTGCTTTTGTGACGCCCCAGTACAGTGCCTTCAGAAAGCATTCATACACCTTGACTTATTCCACATTTTGTTGTTGTACAGCCTGAATTCAAAACATAAAATATGTTTTTAGACATTTTTGCAAATGTATTGAAAATGTAATGCAGAAATATCTCACACCACTGAGTCAATACTTTGTAGAAGCACCTTTGGCAGCAATTACAGCTGTGAGTCTTTCTGGGTAAGTCTCTAAGAGCTTTCCACACCTGGATTGTGCAACATTTGCCCATTATTATTTTCAACATTCTTCAAGCTCTGTCAAATTTGTTGTTGATCATTGTTCGACAATAATTTTCAGGTCTTGCCATAGATTTTCAAGTAGATTTAATTCAAAACTGTAACTCGGCCATTCAGGAACATTCACTGTCGTCTTGGTAAGCAACTCCAGTGTAGATTTGGCCTTGTGTTTTAGGTTATTGTCCTGCTGAATGGTGAATTCATATCCCAGTGTCTGGTGGAAAGCAGACTGAACCAGGTTTTCCTCTAGGATTTTATTCTTTAACGATTACAAGCATATCCATAACATGATGCAGACATCACTATGCTTGAAAATATGGAGAGTGGTACTCCGTGACGGATTAGCTCCATACATAACTCTTCGTATTCAGGAGATAAAGTTAATTTCTTTGCCACATTTTTAGCAGTTTTACTTTAGTGCCTTATTGCGAACATGATGCATATATTTTTTATTCTGTACAGGCTTCCTTCTTTTCGGTCGGTCATTTAGGTTAGTATTGTGGAGTAACTACAATGTTGCACCATCTTCTCCWATCACAGCCATTCAACTCTGTAACTGTTTTAAAGTCACCATTGCCCTCATGGTGAAATCCCTGAGTGGTTTCCTTCCTCTCCGGCAACCGAGTTAGGAAGGATGCCTGTATCTTTGTAATGACTGGGTGTATTGATACACCATCGAAAGTGTAATTAGTAGCTTCACCATGCTCAAATGTATGTTGTCTTTTTTTTACCCATCTACCAATAGGTGCCATTCTTTGTGAGGCATTGGACAACCTCCCTGGTCTTTGTGGTTGAATCTGTGTTTGAAATTCACTGCTAGATTGAGGGACCTTTACAGATAATTGTATGTGTTAGGCACAGAGATGAGGTAGTCATTCAAAAATCATGTTAAACACTAATATTGCACACAGGGTGAGAATGTAGGCTTGCTACAACAGAGGGGTTGAATACTTATTGACTCAAGACATTTCAGATTTTCATTTTGAATGAATTTGTAAAAAATTCTAAAAACATAATTCCACTTTGACATTATGGGGTATTGGGTGTAGGCCAGTGACACAATCTCACTTTAATACATTTTAAATTCAGGCTGTAACCCAACAAAATGTGAAAAAAGTCCAGCAGTGTGAATACTTTCTGAAGGCCCTGTAGCTATGTTAGGCTGCTGGAATTAAACGTAGTTATTGTGTATAGAGTTGTATAGTTTGCAAAGTTAAACAATCATTGGATTTTGTTTGACATGCTTTTTAAATTGAAGAATCTGAGAGTCAGCCTTATTCTGTTACCTTGGAATCGCCCTATGTAATATACTTATCACATTCCGTGCACCACCYAAAAATACTAGATATTGAGAGAATAATGTTCTTCCTCTCATTTGGGTTGCTGACCCCTGGTTTGCAACATGGGGCTGAGGGAACATAGACATGGTCCCATTTAAGGCTGGCGTACTGGAATTCCTTGCATTTTTGTTTTCAGTTTTWAAAAAACTTGCCCGACTGCTCAGTTCACTCACCCCAGGAAATAAGGCAACCCTTAAGGTCCCTGCTACAACTAGGTTCCGGAGTTTTACCTGCATTTAACCACCAGGAGAAAAAAAATTTCAGACCAGCATCTCTGGCCTCCCTAACATCACAGACATTCCAAACAGAAGTGCACAGATTGCCCACAAGCTGTTATTTTCCAACCCAATCTTTACTCTACACTTCCGATTTACTTCCCAGCATAGGAAATGGCAATCTGATGTAACTGAATGTGCAGTTGCTATGCAATTGAATCCAATGTCATACTTTATGTGCCTTGTAAAGTGCAAACAGGAAATGTGTAATTGAGTTCACTTATTCCTTCTTGTTCACAGGACTTTTTTCAAAGAGCTTGAAAATTGCATGGAGAGGCCAGAGTTGGTGGGGACTTGCTTTTTGAAAAGGGTGAGTTCCTTGTGTTAATGTCATTTGGAAACTGAAGGCCCGTTACGGTGTCGTTACGGTGTGTTGCAGTTCAAAGTCTCTGTGTGTGTCTCTCTCCAGAAAGAAGAGCTGCAGATCTATGAGAAATACTGTCAGAACAAGCCCCGATCAGAGGCCCTGTGGAGACAGTGTGGTGACAGCCTGTTTTTCCAGGTGACTCCCCTTCCCTATGTGTCTCAGTGTTAACATGGTTATGATATAGTATTCCACTATATAATGGTGTCAGTTTACATTAAGCAACATGTCATTGGACAAACTTACATTTTCTGTTTGGATGACTGAAATTATAACATTGACTTAACACAAATGATTGCAACTAGAAACATTCTGTGATGTTTGTTACTGCAGGAATGTCAGAAGAAGCTGGACCACAAACTCTCCCTGGATGCATATTTACTCAAGCCTGTGCAGAGGATCACCAAGTACCAGCTGATGCTCAAGGCAAGTAAAATCTCTCACCTTAGCACCATACAATCAAGCCATCTACATCAACACACAGATAACAGATACTATGCTCAAACTTGATCCTTGGGCTAACATGCAGAGCACTTCATTCTGTCCTAATAGGATTGGAAGTCTCAAGTATATGTATTTGTTATGCCTAGTGCACCTTGATACCTTGCAGTAAAACCACCCACACAGACAGGTCAGTACCTGTAGCCATGATGCTGAAAAGACACAGCTGAATGGATATTGAATAGTATAAGTTGCTGTTGGTTTTAGATCGGTTTCTTTGCAGTAGCCTGTGTGGTTGGAAAGCCTTCATTCTGAGACTTGGTCTGTTGTTAGTGTAGGAGTAAGCCAAACACTGAAAGATACATTATTTATCCAACTTCACTTTGTCCCTACCGGCTCTGTTCCCCTTCTAGGAGATGCTGAAATGCAGTAAGAATCAGGAAGGTACTGCTGAGTTGGAGGAGGCCCTGGCCACCATGCTGGACATCATCAAATCTGTCAATGACTCCATGCATCAGATCGCCATAACAGGATTTGAGGTCAGTTTGATACCTATCTTAGAGTGGATCTGCTGGGCTGTGGGAAAGTTATAGGAAACCCTGCCGTAAATGACTTTGACTAATCGGGCGAAGAGGGACTGTCATGGCTAGGCTGTATAGATGTATAGAGGGTGTACTGTATGTACGTGGGTGTGGGACTGATGGCCTCTGTGTCTCTCTCACCCCCAGGGAAACCTTAGTGAGCTGGGGAAGCTTCTGATGCAGGGCTCGTTCAACGTGTGGACGGACCACAAGAAGGGCCACAGCAAGGTGAAGGACCTGGCCCGCTTCAAGCCCATGCAGAGGCACCTGTTCCTCTACAACAAGATGCTGCTCTTCTGTAAGAAGCGGGAGGAGACCACGGACGAGAAGCCATCCCCCTCCTATAGCTTCAAGCACTCACTAAAGGTGAGGTCGGTTGGTGGGGTCAGTTCTTGTTGGACAAACCTGTGTGTATGTAACTGATGTGAAATGGCTATCTAGTTAGCGGTGGTGCGCGCTAATAGCGTTTCAATCAGTGACGTCACTCGCTTTGAGACCTTGAAGTAGTGGTTCCCCTTGCTCTGCAAGGGCCGCGGCTTTTGTGGAGTGATGGGTAACGATGCTTCGTGGGTGACTGTTGTTGATGTGTGCAGAGGGTCCCTGGTTCGCGCCCGGGTCGGGGAGAGGGGACGGACTAAAGCTATACTGTTACATGTATATACAAACATCACCTTTTGTGTAAGATAACTATTTCTGACCTGAAATTGAAACAAGAAAGCATGTGCTAAGTCCATTTGCTTGACTGTAGGGCCATACTGCCCATTATCCTACACTAAGTTCCCCCGCCTCAAATGGAAACTTCACAGTGGCTCTCTGAGACCCCTGAGAACCTTGGTATTCACTGTCACTCCCCATATTTCAATTCAAGCTTATCTAGACATGAAAAATCAAGGCAGTAAACAGGGCCCTACGATGACAGGAACCTTTCATCACTGGGATCCTTGAACAACCATTTGTTTTCTTGAGGAAACCTTTGAACTTGTTTTCTGCTCCCACTCGCTGGCTAGTGTGCATGTAACCAACTCAATGAATAGTGCTACTCATCGCTCAATAGAAGTGAAAAGACACGTTTCAGCTTGTAAAAAAAAGCTGTAGCAGTTCACATTGGAAGAATACAAGGGCATCATAGTGTGAATCAGCGGTGTTAATCTAAAATATAAAGCCGTCACTGTTTTTAACCACAGCCTTGCCTTTGTTTCAGATGAGTGCCGTGGGAATCACAGAAAATGTCAAAGGAGACATTAAGAAGTTCGAGGTCTGGTATAATGGCAGAGAGGAAGTCTATATCATTCAGGTACATGTCCATATAGTTTCTGTGTAAAAAAACAACTTCCAAAACACCATTGTTCTCATTTGATATTACCAGTTATAGTCTAAAGAATTCTAAATACATACTAGATAAACTTGATAAAACTGTGATTCAGKAACATCCTTTACTAAGTAGCATACAGTGCAATCGGAAAGTATTCAGACCCCTTCCCTTTTTWCCACATTTTGTTACGTTACAGCCTTATTCTAAAATGGATTACATTTTAAAAATCGTCATCGATGTACACACAATACCCCCTAATGACAAAGCGAAAACAGATTTTTGCAAATGCATTATAAAATAAAAAACATACCTTATTTACATAAGTATTCAGACCCTTTGCTATTAGACTCGAAATTGAGCTCAGGTGCATCCTGTTTCCGTTGATTATCCTTGAGATGTTTCTACAACTTAATTGGAGTCCAATTGTGGTAAATTCAATTGATTGGACATGATTTGGAAAGGCACACACCTGTCTATATAAGATCCCACAGTCAGAGAAAAAACCATGCCATGAGGTTGAAGGAATTGTCCATGGAGCTCCGAGACAGGATTGTGTCAAGTCACAGATCTTGGTAAGGGTACCAAAAAATGTCTGCAGCATTGAAGGTCCCCAAGAACACAGTGGCCTCCATCATTCTTAAATGGAAAAAGTTTAGAACCATCAAGACTCTTCCTAGAGCTGGCCGCCCGGCCAAACTGAGCAGTTGGGGGAGAAGGGCCATGGTCAGGGAGGTGACCAATGAGTGACCTGTCAGAGTGTCAGAGTGACCCAATGGTCACTCTGACAGAGCTCCAGAGTTAATAGAGATGAGAACCTTCCAGAAGGACACACATCTCTGCAGCACTCCACCAATCAGGCCTTTATGGTAGATTGGCCAGATGGATGCCACTCCTCAGTAAAAGGCACATGACAGACCACTTGGAGTTTGCCAAAAGGCACCTAAATGACTCAGACCATGAGAAACAAGATTCTTTGGTCTGATGAAACCAAACCCTTTGACCATTGGGTGGCAGTGTTGTCCTATGAAGAGTAGCCACCCACAGACATCATTCTCACAGAAACATCCATTGTCTGGTGTGAGACAAGCTGTAGAGTGAAACCTCAGGGTGTTTATATATATATATATATTGTGTGTCTCCACAGGCTCCCTCCATGGATGTGAAGAACATGTGGGTGTCAGAGATCCGAAAAGTTCTGACGGGCCAGCTCGAAGCTTGCAGAGGTATACAGTGTGTGGGGGTTCTCTCTAGGCATATTCAAACCACCCTCTCTCTCATACAGCACTAGACATCTGAACACAGCCCTGAACCCTCTCAGAATGCTGATGTGAATGTTAAGCAGTGGGAGGGGGGGGGTTATCCAGTGTTGGAGGAGAGCTGATTTAGAGGTAGGGGAGGAAGGTGGACAACTGTTTGTGAACACATACCTGACCCTGACGGTACAGTCCACTCACTCACACAGACACACACACACACACACTCCTCTCCCTCCACCACCCTCTAGCAGTATGCATCAATCGCCGACTGTTCCGCTCTGAAGCTCCTGACAGTCAGGAAAACGACCCTCTGCTCTGTCTACACTCGGCTGGACTGACAAGCTGTGTGTATGAGAGAGAGAGGATGTGTGTGTGTGAGGGGACTGAGTAATGACATAGCAGCCCTCATATGAAGCAGAGTGAGAGAAAGATGCTCTGGCCTGCTGGAGGGTTGGAGGTGATTTACGCCTGTCTCGGCTGGCGAGCGGGGGGAAGGGGAGGGCAGCACGTAGCAGAAAAGAGCGGCACACAAGATAAGCCACTGTGTGCGGTATTAAAAAGCCCGGCGATGTGGGGTTTGTGTAATAGCAGTACAAGGCCAGTATACAGACCTTCCAGCTCCAGCAGTGGCTTGTACTGAGGATACCGGCTGCAGCTGTTTGATTTGATGACTCCCCTGGGCCTTGGCAGTTAACTGTCCTGTCCTCCCGTTAAAGGTCCAATGCAGCCATTTTTCTTTCAATATCAAATCATTTCTGGGTAACAATTAAGTACCTTACTGTGATTTTTTTTCCCCCAATGAAACTTGTCAAAAAGAAACAAAAATAGCTTCTTAGCAAAGAACAATTTCTCAAGCAAGAATGTTGATAGGACTGTCTGTGAGTGGTCTGAGTGGGGAGGGGAATACTGAAAATGAGCTATTATTGGCAGAGAGTTTTGGAACTATCTTTCTTATTGGTCTATTAAATAATGTACTGCCTGCCTTGGTGATGTCACCAGGCAGGCCAAAACTTCAACCCACCAGAAGAGGCTGAAATTCCAGGCGGTCTTTTCAAACAGCTCTTACACTAAAAGGGCATTATCATAATTTTCACAATTTCACAGCATTTTTCCAACCTCATAGTGTGGAAATGTATATAAAACACAGGATAATCAAATTTTTGACTGCACTGGGCCTTTAAAGACACGGATTAGTGGCTTCCATTCTGTCTGCACCACTGTTTTGGTCTATGGCTTCAGGTCTGACTGCACTGTTTTGGTCCACGGACTCTCCTGTGGCTTATGTGACTCTTGGGATTTCTCCTGTTTTATCGCCTGGCATTGAAACACATAGGTTTATCAGCCTGCTTTTGACTGCAGGTTTCTCACACAGTCCTACACACAGTGTGACATGCACAAGCATGCAAACACCAAATAACAAACATACACACTTGCATACCAAATATCTCACCCAACAAATTCACCTCACTGACCTTTTTATGTCAATTTAACCTAAACTAATATCCCGGTCATTCCGTTGAAAATAAATCTACGTTCTATTCCAATGCCATTTTCTTTTCTCCATTCACAGAGGCTAGTCAACTCCATCAGAAGATCACTGAGAATGTGTATCATGCTCCCATGAGGTAGAGTACTCCGTCTCTCAACGGTTTCATCATGTCGTGTGATTGAATGGCGGCACCGCACAGATGCTCTCAAGGATAGTGAATGTAACGCTTCTACAGTGGCTGTGTGATTGACTGTCCTATATCTCTCCTCTCCTCCACTCAGAAACATGCGCAAAATGGCCCTGAGGCAGTCGGACTCGTCTAGCCCGGAGACAGGCTTCAGGAGGAGCAACCCCAGCCCCAACATGAGACAGAAACGAGGTGAGATGTCACACAGCCGCAGCCAGCCCCGCCAGGCTCCCGGCCCTGCCAGACCAGCATCCACTCAGCTCCGCTGACTGGAAACAAAAGGCAGCAACTTCCATGTACAAATCATCCCATAATGGCATTATGAAAGACACCACACTGATGGCACAATTAGCTGGGATGTTTTATCTGGGCTCTAACTATTACTGGCTCCAACTCTTTCTGTCTCGGCATCAGCCCAAGCCAACCCCTCACCACCACTTCCCTCTGATCGCTCACTACATACACTATACTGGCGGATGAGGTAATGGGTAAGATTTCACGCTGTGTAGTGCCCGGCGGCAGAGCGCTGCTGCATCACAGTGCGAGGGAGCTGGGCTAACGGTAGTCTTCCAGGGAGCGGGTGGTGGTMGTTAGAAGAGGAGAGTTGCTCTTTGACTCTGGATGTGGTCAGTGGCTGGACGTCCCTGGCTCTAGGAGTACGTGGATCCGACAGGTGCTTAGTCCTGGGTGCATGAGGGCCTTTATTACCCCCACCACAGACTCACAGAGAAAATCTATGAAATCTCTCCCATTCTCCTCTGTGGGAAAGGAATATTACAGAGCTGGTTGGGCAATGGTGTTTTTACAGTACGGTACGGTTTTGACTACAATGAGTTTTGAACTGTGGTCTGGTGGGACTTTTTAGTTTTGACCCATATGTAACTGATGCCAACCATTTCCCTGATTGGGACTGTTTCCTTTTGGGTCAGAAGGACCCACTCCAGAGGTCATGACCCCAAATACTGTAGTCCCACTAGTACACCTCCAAAGTATTCTGGGGTTAGTCTGACTAGCTGTTAGATTCTGCCAACGGTACGGTATATACCACGCTCAGATAGTCTGATGAAAGGCTTTCCCATTCTTTATTATTATGCTTTTCTCCCCAATTTCGTGGTATCCAATTGTCTCATCACTGCAACTCCCGTACGGACTCGGAAGAGGAGAAGGTCGAGAGCCGTGCGTCCTCCGAAACACAACCCAGCCAAGCTGCACTGCTTCTTGACACAACGCCCGCTTAACCTGGAAGCCAGCCGCACCAATGTGTCGGAGGAAACACCGTACACCTGGCGACCGCGTCAGTGTGCACTGCGCCTGGCCCGCCACAGGAGTCGCTAGTGCGCGATGGGACAAGGACATCCCTGCTGGCCAAACTCTCCCCTAACCCGGACGACACTGTGCCCCACCCCATGGGTTTCCCGGTCGCGGCCGGCTGCGACAGAGCCTGGACTCGAACCCAGAATCTCTAGTGCCACAGCTAGCACTGCTATGCAGTGRCTTAGACCACAGCGCCACTCGMGAGGCCCTGCTTTCCCATTCTTAGTCAGTCTACTGTATTCTCTCTCATAGTTGTCCAAAAGCTCGGATTTATTTTCTAATCTCAAGATCTCCAGAAGGCCAGAGTAACCTCAGAGGACAGAAGCAGCAGCTGCGTTGACATCTCTCTGTTTGGCAGCTTTGACAGAGGTGTGAGAAGAGATGAACCTGGAAGTTGTGATTATTCTGTGTTCTCACAATCAGAAGGTGATAATTATGTACATGATAATATGGACATTTTGAGCGGTCCTCCAGGGCAGGTAGTTCAAGTGTCCTTGAAATCACACACTCTCCAAGACAAGCTGTCCATTTTGAAAAAGTGTAAAACTGTCTTCTAGTTTTGGCATTGGCAGGTGTCTAAATCCTTATACCCATGCAGTTCCAGCATGATTGTGGAGGACTCTTCTCTTCCTAATGCAGGTTGTGTTAATGGAACATAGYGGGGTAAATCATGGATCAGGTTTGTCCATATGGTGAAAGTCTCCAGGAAATTCCATGGCAAACTTATTATGCATCTCAGAGCTCTGTCAGCGTTGTGATTAGACCAGAGAGAGACCCGTTTAGTGGAGATGAGAAAGATCTAGATAAAAGCCATCATTAAGGACCATCTGTCTCCAGCATAATCTTACAAACATAATTTTTTACAACCTTGTCAGCACTCTTCAAACTTGTGACAATTTGAATATATTTTCAGAAATAGGTTTAGGMTGGTCTACCRCTGATCTTTGAATCAGTTTTCATGCGGACTCAAGTGTGGGTGGTTGAATAGGGGTCTCCATAATGTCCAGGATTGTCATGGTATCCATTACTCTTACAAAGTCGTCCCTCAGGCTTTCTTTCTACCCTCTGCATCTGCTTTCTCCTTTACCGTTTTCCTCTCCCTTTCCCTCCCTAGCTGAGGCTTCTGCAACTAATAACCCWGACCACAATGCTGCTCTTGCTAGAAAGCGCTTCACCTTGCAGGGCCTCTCCAATAGAAGGTCTCTTCCCTCAGGTAAAGAAGCCATGACATCTCCACTGACCTGCTCACCCTGTCTTTATCACCACCCTGTCCTCATCCCCTCTTTGAAGTGGTCCCACTCATTGTGTTGTATACAACTTCACCTATTCTCATTCATTCTCATTGTTAGTCATTATCCTTAGCCTGCTACTCTGTATGTCCTCGTGCCGCAGGCAGTGCTGCTAATACACACTGGTGCTTTCACTCAGAGCAGAGAACTAGTGTATGTAAAGTATGTCAGGCGGAGTCAGAGGAAGGCACAAAAAATTGTCAAAGACTCCAGCCACCCAAGCCATAGACTGTCCTCTCTGCTACCGCACGGCAAGTGGTACCAGTGCACCAAGTCTGGAACCAACAGGACCTTAAACAGCTTCCCAAGCCATGAGACTGCTCAACAAGATTGATAAATAGCTAATCAAATGGCTAGCCAGACTACCTGCATTTACCCTTTTTTTGCACTGACTATGCACACACACTAGACGCTACCCACACACTCACACATACTTACACCGACAACCCAACACACACACATTACATATGCACACACATGCATACTGATACCACACACACACTTTCACACTCACCACGTATGCTGCTGCTCCTGCTCCACATATGCTGCTGCTACAGATCAATCTATTATCTATCCTGTTGCCTAGTCACTTTACCCCTATATATATACTCAGTGGCCAGTTTATTAGGTACACCCATCTAGTACTGGTTCGGACCCTCCTTTGCCTCCAGAACATACTGAATTATTTGGGGAATGGAAACATTGCTCAATTGGTATCAAGGGACCTAACGTGTGCCAGGAAAACATTCCCCACATTATTACACCACCGCCATGAGCCTGTACTGTTGACACCAAGCAGGATGGGGCCATAGACTCATGCTGCTTACATCAAATCAGCATGACCCAACAGGAACTGGAATTCGTCYGACCACTCCTCAATTGTCAAGTGTTGGTGATCGCCTGCCCACTAGAGCTGCTTCTTCTTGTTTTTAGCTGATAGGAGTGGAACCCTATGTGGTCATCTGTTGCAATAGCCCATTCGTGACAAGGACCGACGAGTTGTGCGTTCTGAAATGCCGTTCTGCATACCATATGCCATTATTTGCTTGTTTATGGACCGCCTGTTAGCTTGCACGATTCTTGCCATTCTCCTTCGACCTCTCATCAACGAGCTGTTTTCGCCCACAGGAATTCCGCTCACTGGATGTTTAATGTTTTTCTCTGTAAACCCTAGACACTGTCGTGTGTGAAAAGCCCAGGAGGCCGGCCGTATCTGAGATACTGGAACCGGCACGCCTGGCACTGATGATCATACCACGCTCAAAGTTGCTTAGGTCGCAAACTTTTCCCATTCTAACGTTCGATCGAATACTAACTGAATGCCTCGATGCATGTCTGCCTGCTTTTTAGAGAACCACGGTCATGTCACTCACTGAGTGTATGTACATAGCTACCTCAATTACCTCGTACGTACCCTTGCACATCGACTCAGTACTGGTACTCACTGTATATAGCCATAGTATATAGTTATTAGTTATATAATTATTTTTCTTGTTATTGTTATTCACTGTGTATGTATTTCTTGTCACTATTTTTATTTTGTATCTTTTAACTCTGCATTGTTGGAAATTGTTGAACCCGTCAGTAAGCATTTCACCCTTAGTCTACACCTGTAGTTTACGAAGCATGTGACAGATAACATTTGATTTGATTAGAATTTTCCAAATAATAATGTCTAGAGAACAAAGGGATTTCACATTTTCAAGACTAGAGAACAACCTTGGCATCCAGGCAATGAAAACGCATGAAGGCTAAATTCGCAGACAGGTAGCCTTAGTAAATGTCAGCCTGTAATGCTTTTGACATTCAAAAGTGTATTAACATTTTTTTAAGAGGATGGTTTGATTCAAGGTTCTTCTCCACAGAATACATCCTTAATAACAATACTGATAGCCTGATTAGCTACATCTGATTATATTTTACAACAAACATTTGATTTATTTTAGTTAAACAAACCAATTGAACAGGGAGATAGGTGTATTTTATTATTATTTTCTTACCACTTTGGTGCTATTACAGGGGTCTTGTGGTTTGTAAGTGGGCAATAACATTACTGTACATAATATGTCATCATTTGTATGGTGATAATCTAATACTGTGTTGTTGGCTCCATTCATGATGCAGAGCAGGCTAGCTGAAGAGAAATGGACACTGAGGGGGTGATGTTTTTGTACTTATTGGCCCGCCGAGGTAATGCCTCGCTGTGAACTTGAGTTGTCGATAGATTTCATCTTGTTAGCATACCCCACCCCAACCATACCCCACCCATGCTAAAAGATATCATGACCGCCATCGATAAAAGACAGAACTAGCAGCCATCTTCATCAACCTCGCCAAGGCTTTTGTCAATCACCGCATTCTTATTGGTAGACTCAACAGCCTTGGTTTCTCTAATGACTGCCTCGCCTGGTTCACTAACTACTTCTCAGATAGAGTTCAGTGTGTCAAATCGGAGGAACTGTTGTCCAGACCTCTGGCAGTCTCTATGGGGGTGCCACAGGATTACATTTTCGGGCCAACTCTTTTCTCTGTATATATCAATGATGTCGCTCTTGCTGCTAGTGATTCTTTGATCCACCTCTACGTAGACGACACCATTCTGTATACTTCTGGCCCTTCTTTGGACACTGTGTTAACAAACCTCCAAACGAGCTTCAACGCCGTACAACACTCCTTCCGTGGCCTCCAATTGCTCTTAGATGCAAGTAAAACGAAATGCATGCTCTTCAACCGATCGCTACCCGCCCACCCGACTAGCATCACTACTCTGGACGGTTCTGACTTAGAATATGTTGACAACTATAAATACCTAGGTGTCTGGCTAGACTGTAAACTCTCCTTCCAGACTCACAGTAAGCATCTCCAATCCAAAGTTAAATCTAGAATTGGCTTCCTATTCCGCAACAAAGCCTCCTTCACTCATGCTGCCAAACATACCCTTGTAAAACTGACTATCCTACCGATCCTTGACTTTGGCGATGTCATTTACAAAATAGCTTCCAACACTCTACTCAGCAAATTGGATGCAGTCTATCACAGTGCCATCCGTTTTGTCACCAAAGCCCCATATACCACCCACCACTGCGACCTGTATGCTCTCGTTGGCTGGTCCACGCTACATATTCGTCGCCAAACCCACTGGCTCCAGGTCATCTATAAGTCTTTGCTAGGTAAAGCTCCGCCTTATCTCAGCTCACTGGTCACCATAGCAACACCCACCCGTAGCTTGCGCTCCAGCAGGTATATTTCACTGGTCATCCCCAAAGCCAATTCGTCCTTTGGCCGCCTTTCCTTCCAGTTCTCTGCTGCCAATGACTGGAACGAATTGCAAAAATCACTGAAGTTGGAGACTTATATTTCCCTCACTAACTTTAAGCGTCAGCTGTCAGAGCAGCTTACCGATCGCTGCAGGTGTACACAGCCCATCTGTAAATATCCCATCCAACCAACTACCTAGTTCATCCCCATATTTGTTATTGTTTTTGTGCTCTTTTGCACACCAGTATTTCTACTTGCACATCCTCATCTGCACATATATCACTCTAGTGTAAATTGCTAAATTGTAATTACTTCGCCACTATTGGCCTATTTATTGCCTTACCTCCTTACTTCATCTGCTCACACTTTATACAGATTTTTCTATTGTGTTATTGACTGTACGTTTGTTTATCCAATGTGTAACTCTGTGTTGTTGCTTTTGTAGCACTGCTTTGCTTTATCTTGGCCAGGTCTCAATTGTAAATGAGAACTTGTTCTCAACTCGCCTACCTGGTTAAATAAAGGTGAAAAAAATTAAAATAATAATAAATTGGTTTCTAATATGCGCCTGTGAGGATGCAACCACCCGCCCGCAATGTCCACGATTTGTCTTCATCTTCCTGCACTTCCTCGTGTCTCCTCCATTCATTGCATGTTTCTCAGTCCCACAGTCAACCGCCTGCCTGTTTGAACTCACTAATTTGATACAACTAAGAGAAATTAATCATCTTGAAGGGATAGTGCGCCATTTTGGCAATTAAGTCTCTGCGTGCCATTTGAAGGAAGTTGAAGGTCATTTCTGGAGCCATTGCTAACTAGCATTAGCACAATGACTGGAAGTCTAAAGGAACAGCTAGCATGCTTCTACTTCCTTCAAACTGCATGCAGAGACACAAAACTACACTCCATGAGTTTATCTGACTCTAGGTAAGTAGAAAAAGGGGCTTAATTGAGAAAATGTCACACTATCCATTTAAGCTGGACAGTGTTTAGTGAGGAATCAACAGTGACAGTTATCACCAAGTCTTGTATCAAATCAGAAGTCAATCCAGAGAAAAGGCAGAAATCCTCAAAGCAATATGCTCATTTAGCCTTGCCACTAAAATGCTTCTCTGTGCCTTCCTGTGCCATCCATCCCTCTCTCCCTCCCTCATATTCTTCTGCCCAGCTAATTGCTAACCRTGCCCTGCCTTTCACAGCCGATCTTCCATCTAAGGTGACAGATGTCACGCGCCGCTTCTCTTTAGCCTCCTCTATCAGTGTCTCCGCCACCAGACGCACAAAAGGTACCTGATTGCCTGGGGTCTTTCGCTTTCTTTTTATCTCTACTCCCGTAGCATCAAACTTTTTAAAGTGTCTGAGAGCAGGTACAGACCGGTTAGTGAGGGGGCTCTTTGAGAGAGAGAGGGAAGGGAGAGAGAGCTAGAGATGTAGAGAGCAGGAGTCAGCTAAGGTAATGAGAAAAAAAAAAAATCTTAACAAGTCCTACCCATTTATGAATCTCATGATATTGATGAGATGATGAATAAAATCAGTCTTTCTCAGAAATGAAACAAKAAGGTAAAAAAAATTGTTGAGAAACCATAGTAATCAAATGTGAATTTTGATAAGCTGACATTTGGAATGTGGGGTGATATTCAGAGCTGCAAAGCAAGTGCAATTGTTGTGGAATTTAGATGAGAACTTAATTTTGCCAATATTCCCCTCCTTTCTTCTTCCTAATAATCAAGTATTTCAATAATTTATGAGCAATGAAAACTGAGGATGTACAATAAAATGGATTTTGCTTGACTGTCTCAATAGATCTAATTTTCCACTAACGCTTCCACCATGCATTCATTGCCCCTGACAGGTCCTCCTTCAACTCATGTTAAAAAGACCAAAAGACATGAGATAAAGAGTGATCCAACACCATTCGGTTATGAAGGTAGCTATAGCTATAGCAGTATGCTGTGGATCTGTGCATGTTCAGCCGTCTTTGTTAATGGGGACGGCTTTGCATTTTGGTGAGGTGACGTGTGTGTGCGCGTGCATGTGTGCTTGCATGCTGTCTGTGTTCATGTGTGGGTGTGTGTTTTGCCTGCTCCATTGTGATTCAATGTGATGCATGGTATATGTATTAGTTTGGCACAAAAAGTGCTGAACAAGATGACTTCACATTAGCAGTGCCATGTTTTTGGTAATGAGTCAGTGTGGCTGTGGAGCGATGATGGCTCCTTCATTTATTTCTGAATGCGTATATCAATTTCCTGCAATGTGATGTAAAATGGCATCCCAGTGGTCTGTAAAGAGCTAATTTCCTCCCAGATACATTACGCAGTGCTATCCCTGCTGTGAGCAGACACAAAGGCACCACAAGCACTGATTCAGCTGTGCCTAGGTCCACTTCTCAACCAGGTAATCTACTGATGGAAAGTCACGCTATGACATATTTATCTTTTCTCATTTTGCTGTTTTTTTTTCTTTTTTTTKTTTTCTTTTTTTGTCATTGGGTGTCTTGTTGTATGTGACACCTTTTCGATTGGTTTCTTGCATTGTTTTTTAGATATTTCCAACTTCTTCATACCTTCTTTGACTGTCAGAATAAATGTTTCAGAATGTTCAATGCTTATGTGTAAAGGGTACATTTGCAAAGCAGTGGATGTGTAATGCCATGTCTTAAAACTAACGTGTTCACTTCTTCTAGTCAACTGAAGGGTTAACAGGACCTTGTCCTCTTTCTGTGTGCTCTTTTTCTCTAGGCTGGACACAACGTTGTTTGCCTTCAATGGACACAGAGGACTTTGAAACCATCCATTCGAGTGCAGAGGAGCTCTCCAACTCTTCGGATGGTGAGGACCAGTCCAGTAATAAAAATGTAAGTTATGTTGAATAAATCCTGACAGGTAACTTCATCCCCTCCATCTTGTTGCTCCTCTTAAATCCTTCCAATCCTCGGGAAATAAATCCTCTCTGCTTAATTATTTCCCACCATCACCCATCTTGTTAACGCGGGCTGACGACTTGACATTTAAAAGACAAAATAGCCTAGTGTGGGTCTCCCCAGAGCCTCCGGATTTCTCCTTCCATTACAATCTTTCTGATGTATGAGAGCCGGAGATCTGTTTTAATGGCGGGCCTGCTTCACAACTCTACCACACTGAGAATAATGCTCCCTGAGTCCAATATGAGACTGACGGATGGACATGCTGTACACACACATAGAATAGATGGGTGGACACAGACACACGTCACATGACACACACGAAAGTTACACAACATCACATACAAAGACAAACCACAACTACAAGGATAGGGTATCTCCTCTAAATCACCCTCCTCCTCCATTCTCTCCCTGCTCTTAGGTGGACAATGATCGCTTCCGTGTCCAGTTGACGTACGAGTCGAGGACAGCGCAGGACCTGTCTCTGGAGTCAGGAGATTTAGTACAGTTCCTGGATGAGGCAGAGAATGGCCAGTGGTGAGTGATGGTTGCACCCACCCTCTCTGTCCATTGAACACTATGAGAGTCCCAGAGAGAAACCAATTCTCCTGCCGTAGTAAGAGGGAACCAACTCAACAGGATAAAGCACAATCATATTAGTCCTTGTTCCTGCACTGTATTCACACACTGCCCATCTCTATCTCTTCTCTGATTTTAAACCGTGTTTGTAAAAATGTATAACTAATAACAATGTTGCTCCTGGGTTCCCTTGGGACTAACAGTTATTGCTGTGTAGTTTTATATTAAAAGTTAATTAATTGTCAAATTATTTCGATGAGGCATTCAGGATATTAAAGCATAAATGTTGAGTAGATCTGTATATCACAGTGGAAATTAAAACACAATGCCTAAATGAATAATATATCCGTCTGTTCGATTCATCCCACCACTATGAGGAGTGGTTATTACCTTCTCACAGTAATAGCCTCCAGAATCCATTGCAAGCCAGGGTGGATGAGAGAGGGATTGTGGTTTCACACGAGCTTTCGCAGTGCATTTTGGGGTGACTAATACCCCATTAGATTAAAGCTGCACTTAAAAATGCTTTGAATATGCTCATATTTCATCAACTCATGCATATTTCATATTTTAAAACCGTCTTCAATCATTTGCATCTTTGGGTTCTGGCACTAAAACGTCTCACACAACCCTCTCCTCTCCTTTTCAGCAGTCAGTGATATGAAGAATTTATATATTTTTTCATGGATGGAAGTCAACATGTACTGTACAGAAGTTTTTAAAACTCTGCACAACTCTCCTTGTGTATGATAGTTCTGACTAACTGAAATCTGGTCCACCATTTGCATTGATGTTAGCACAGTGCTCCCAGGAGCGGGTGCACCTGTCTGTCCATGCCACGGATAAGGTGTCAGCTTCACACCTAGCATCCACACGTAGGCTTCAGTACGTCCCCAGCACACTCACTGTTGACAGCATATTTACAAATGCTGTCAACAGGAACTTTGCAAGAACAAGAATGTCTCCTTTTGTGACCATTTTGATTTGCTGTGGGAGCAACCAGCACTCTGTAAAAGAGAGAGGATTCACCCTAACCGCAGGGGTTCCAAGATTATCTCCAGCAACATTGCAAACTGTTTTAGAGACTGACAGCCAGGGTATATTAATGCTCCAGTCCTCTCTGTCGTAATCAACAACAGAGGACATGGAAAGCATATCACCTCCTGTAGAAATGGTAGTACAGTCAATGTAACTTAATTTATGTTTCTCTCACTCCCCTGAATACCTATGTCAATCTGACAGCTTTTGTCATCAGTAATCATGTGCCTATAAACCTGCATTACACTGTTAGCACTGAGACAATTGACCGTAGTAGGAAGCCCACTGGGAGCAGTTCACCTTGCACTATCAGCGCAAATAAGCAACCCAGAAAAGGGCAAAAATTGCCCACAATAACATATGTAGACTGAGAAACAAGGTTCATGAAATCAATAACTTACTAACATCAGATAACATTCATTTCCTTGCTGTCGCTGAAACTTACATGGATAATTCATTTGACACAGTGTTAGCAATACATGGTTATAYCATCTACAGAAGAGACAGGAATGCCAATGGGGGAGGTGTTGCTGTATAAATTGAGTCATATTCCTGTAAAACTTACAGAGGATCTCATGTCATGCTGTTGAAGCATTATGGCTTCAGGTTCACCCGCCTCAACTAAAGCCTATTCTTGTGGAAAATTGCTATAGACCACGGAGTGCTAACAGTCAGTATCTTGATAATGTGTGAAGTGCTTGATAGTGTATGTGATATCAACAGAGAGGTATATTTTCTGGGTGACCTAAATATTGACTCATTTTCTTCAAGCTGTCCACTCAAGAAAAAGCTTCAAACTGTAACCAGTGCCTGCGATCTGGTTCAGGTTATTATTCAACTTACCAGGGTATATATGACTGAAATCATCCACGTGTATTGATCACATCTTTACTAATGCTGCAGAAATATGCTCTAAAGCAGTATCCACACCCATCGGATGTAGTGATCATAATATAGTAGCCATATCTAGAAAAACCAAAGTTTCAAAGACTGGGCCTAAAATAGTTTATAAGAGATCATACGAGAGGTTTTGTAGTGATTCCTATMTTGAAGATGTAAAGAATATTTGCTGGTCTGTGTGTATTGAGGAGCAACCAGATGCCAGAATTTACACATTTATGAAATTGCTTCTTCAATTTACTGATAAGCATGCACCCAGTGGATTGATGAGGAATTAAAACATTTTATGGTTGAGAGGGACGAGGCGAAAGTCTGGCTCCAAAGCCGATTGGCAAATTGAGAAATCATATGACTAAACTAAACAAAAAGATAATAACAATAATGTGCAGCTTTTGACATTATCGATCGTAATCTGCTGCTGAAAAAACGTATGTGTTATGGCTTTACATCCTCTGCCATATCATGGATTGAGAGTTACCTATCTAACAGAACACAGAGGGTGTTTTTTAATGGAAGCCCCTCTAACGTACACCAGGTAGAGTTTGGCATACCGCAAGGTAGCGGTCTTGCTTGGACCCTTACTTTTTTCTATTTAAACTAATGACCTACCACTAGTCTTGAGTAAAGCCTGTGTGTCTATTTATGCTGATGACTCAACATTATACACGCCAGCTACCACAGCAAGTGAAATCACTGCAACACTTAAAGAGCTGCAGTCAGTTTTAGAATGGGTGGCTAGTAATAAGCTGATTCCTTAATATATCCAAAACTAAAAGCATTGAATTTAGGACAAACTATTCGCTAAATCTTGTAGTGAATAATGTGTAAATTGAGCAAGTTGAGAAGACTGAACTGCTAGGTGTAACCCAAGATTGTAAACTGACATGGTCAGAACATATTGATGCAAGGTAGCTAAGATTGGGATAGGTCTGTCTGTAAAGCTCTGCTTTCTTGACATCACAAGCAACAAAACAAGTCCTACAGGCCATAATTTTATCACACCTGGACTACCACCCAGTTATATGGTTAAGTGTCACAAAAAAAGACATAGGCAAATTACAGTTGCCCCTGAACAGAGCAGCACAGCTGGCCCTTAAATTTACATAGAGGGCTAATATCAATAACATGCGTGTCAATCTCTCCTGGTTCCAAGTAGAGGAAAGGTTGACTGCATCACTACTTGTCTTTGTGAGAGGTAGTGGCGTGTTGAAAGCACCAAATTGTCTGTTCAAACAGCTAACACACAGCTCAGACCCCCATACATACCCCACAAGGCCTCCCAAGTGGGGTCTCTTCAGTCCCAAAGTCCAGAACAGACTCTGGGAAAGGCACAGTACTACATAGAGACATGACTACATGGAACTCTCTTCCACATCAAGTAACTTAAGCGAGGAGTAAAATCTGATTAAAAAAAAACCCCTGATAAAACAGCACCTTACGACGCGGACTTCGAAGAGAGACACACACACACACACAGACACACACACACACACATGCATACGCACACACACTGTAAAATTTCACATTTTATATTGTACATTTCTAATAATAGAGTAATAATGCAATATGGTGTATTGTTTTATTTATGATATAGGCTGTTGTTTTGTTGTGATGTAATTGTTTTAATCCTGTAGCTGATGGGGGATCCTAATAAATACTAAATACATGAGAAATGGGAACAGTGCACCTACTAAGTCCCTTCATGTGGGTGGTTCACATCAGGCCAAGGCCAGAGAGTGCTTGTTCTGCTAGGCAGAGCTGCAGAGTGTACAGGCAGAATGCTGGGAGGATTTAAATACATATATGAAGCAGTACAGAGGCTTTGGACAGAATCAACTGTCGGAAGCAGCAGCATAACCAATGAATACACAAGCTTTCCATCACACGAAGCAGGATGTCAAAAACTGAAACTTTGGACTCGACAGTTCACAGACAAGATCATAGAGAGAACTCCTGATCAAATACTATGCCTATAAATACGTGAGATTGTACACTCCCAGGGCCCCGTCAGCTCTCCCCACTGCCAGTGGCAGTAATCCAACTCCTAGTCACTCTCTGATCACTTATATTCCAGCATGAGGCCCTACACCAGCCTTTCCATTAAAGCCTACATTCTCTTTCATGTTTTAGGCTAGTCAAGAATCTTATTACTCAGAAGACAGGTCTGGTACCGCCCAGTATACTTCAGACAGCAGCAGAAGGAGGTCACTCATACTGTAACACTACTGGTATTTCTGACTAATCCACATCCATTATAAAATTATGAGGTATTCCTGGCATTGCAAGAAAACACTCACCCTAGCTCAAAGCAGTAGTTTGATTCAGTGCTGGGGGATTGGGCGGGYTGCGTGCTTGGGTGGACTCTAACGGTAAAGCTTTTGCCTGAGAGGTGAACAAGCAAAGCATGATGTCATCCATTGCAGCATGATCTCTCTCTCTCCTCCCTCCCTCACCTCAGCCTTCCCTTGAAATGTTCAGTTCACGGCCTTGCTTGTCTTGTTGTCTTGGAGCTCTGTCCTTTAAACAAGTGCTCTCTCAAGCTCTTGTCTGCACTGAGAGGAATCCCATATTCTGTTCTTTGCTTGGGCAGTTGACATATTTTTGCTCAGAGTTTCCCCACTTGAAACCATTTATAAGTCACATTCCAGCAGCATACTGGTTTGTACTACTATACAGTTTAATAGAAGCACTCTTCACTGGTATTGATCTTAATATTGTTTCACCATCGTGTCCTTCTTTACACTGCTATTAAAACTGCATTGTTTGGTCAGTCATTGTATCCATTCTATGCAACCCCTCTCTAAAAAGACTGATGGTGATGTTTGAATCTTAAGAATCACCACTCCCTTCACGCCTGTTGCTTGGCCTCCATAACGTTAGATCCTAACTCCCATGTACAGTGGGGCAAAAAAGTATTTAGTCAGCCACCAATTGTGCAAGTTCTCCCACTTAAAAAGATGAGAGGCCTGTAATTTCATCATAGGTACACTTCAACTATGACAGACAAAATGAGAAAAAAAATGCAGAAAATCACATTGTAGGATTTTAATGAATTTATTTGTAAATTATGGTGGAAAATAAGTATTTGGTCACCTACAAACAAGCAAGATTTCTGGCTCTCACAGACCTGTAACTTCTTCTTTAAGAGGCTCCTCTGTCCTCCACTCGTTACCTGTATTAATGGCACCTGTTTGAACTTGTTATCAGTATAAAAGACACCTGTCCACAACCTCAAACAGTCACACTCCAAACTCCACTATGGCCAAGACCAAAGAGCTGTCAAAGGACACCAGAAACAAAATTGTAGACCTGCACCAGGCTGGGAAGACTGAATCTGCAATAGGTAAGCAGCTTGTTTTGAAGAAATCAACTGTGGAGCAATTATTAGGAAATGGAAGACATACAAGACCACTGATAATCTCCCTCGATCTGGGGCTCCACGCAAGATCTCACCCGTGGGGTCAAAATGATCACAAGAACGGTGAGCAAAAATCCCAGAACCACACGGGGGGACCTAGTGAATGACCTGCAGAGAGCTGGGACCAAAGTAACAAAGCCTACCATCAGTAACACACTACGCCGCCAGGGACTCAAATCCTGCAGTGCCAGACGTGTCCCCCTGCAAGCCAGTACATGTCCAGGCCCGTCTGAAGTTTGCTAGAGAGCATTTGGATGATCCAGAAGAAGATTGGAACGTCATATGGTCAGATGAAACCAAAATATAACTTTTTGGTAAAAACTGAACTCGTCGTGTTTGGAGACAAAGAATGCTGAGTTGCATCCAAAGAACACACATACCTACTGTGAAGCATGGGGTGGAAACATCATGCTTTGGGGCTGTTTTTCTGCAAAGGGACCAGGACGACTGATCCGTGTAAAGGAAAGAATGAATGGGGCCATGTATCGTGAGATTTGAGTGAAAACCTCCTTCCATCAGCAAGGGCATTGAAGATGAAACGTGGCTGGGTCTTTCAGCATGACAATGATCCCAAACACACCGCCCGGGCAACGAAGGAGTGGCTTCGTAAGAAGCATTTCAAGGTCCTGGAGTGGCCTAGCCAGTCTCCAGATCTCAACCCCATAGAAAATCTTTGGAGGGAGTTGAAAGTCCGTGTTGCCCAGCAAACAGCCCCAAAACATCACTGCTCTAGAGGAGATCTGCATGGAGGAATGGGCCAAAATACCAGCAACAGTGTGTGAAAACCCTGTGAAGACTTTACAGAAAACGCTTGACCTCTGTCATTGCCAACAAAGGGTATATAACAAAATATTGAGATAAACTTTTGTTATTGACCAAATACTTATTTTCCATCATAATTTGCAAATAAATTCATTAAAAATCCTACAATGTGATTTTCTGGATTTTCTTTTTCTCATTTTGTCTGTCATAGTTGAAGTGTACCTATGATGAAAATTACAGGCCTCATCTTTTTAAGTGGGAGAACTTGCACAATTGGTGGCTGACAAAATACTTTTTTGCCCCACTGTATGTGAGTTTGCGTCTTTAACTCTTCTTTTTTTTTTTTTTTTTACATTCCAGATATCTTCAGTGACTTGTGCACAGCAGCTCTGTCTGACTCAGAGGAAAATGAAACCAGTACGTGGGGTGATGTATCTCAGGAAAGTAGATAAGCATGATGGACCATTTGGCCATGAACTTCTGGAACATGCTGTTTGCCCAACTTGGTCAAGCTTCAAAGTGGGGGAGCAATTTCAGCTGCTGTGCTCAGACAGAGAAAAAGCAAGTCTGAAGTCAAGTCAATAGTGGTGTAGGTGCCCTCTGTTGTTGCTATGCTACACTGAAAATAAGACTTTTGCTCGGGTCAGCTTCTGAGATTAAAGAAAATAACTTTTACCACCATTTTGCCATGTGTCAAACCCTGTACTTGATTAGTGCTCTCAAAGATATTCTGATGTGCCTTTGCTGCACACCACACTCCCTCCTGTGGCCTAATCAAGGGTGTATTCATTATGTCTTGCAACGGAAACCGTTTACCGTTTAAGAACCAAACAGAAACAAACAGAGCAAACAGAATGAAATGGGTAGGGAATTACCTGAATTTGTCCAATAGAAACTTTAGTTTTTGTTGGAAAACGTTTTGCAACAGAATAGGCATAATGAATACACCCCAGGTAACCTTTTGTGAGGAGGGTCATCCTGAACACAGTGGGCCAGGAAGTACCACCATGGAAACCGGAGATTTCTCCATCGAGGGGGAATATGTTTGATCTATAGACTTAATTGGAGACAAGCTTGATTGTATTCTTACCTTTTAAAAATCCTTAAAGTATAAATTTCTTCAAACTTTGTTTCGTCCTGCTGAATTCCTTGCCCGTTCAGTTGTTTTATAAATAACTGAGGGATTTCTCATTTTGCAAGAGATATTATTCTATTCCCTGAACAACATAAATAGCTCTTTACTTCATCTTATGTACACACATGTAATATATATTTTTTTTTCACTAGTGTAAAATTTGTCTATAACTATTCTATAAATATCAATTCCCAACTGATCATTATATAAGTATTCATGCCATCTTCTTTCAGATTTTGGCTTGTGCCTCCCCATTGGATTCATCTCAAATCTACTGTATGTCCTGGTTGGAATGTAGTGAATTCACCCATGAAATAGCATCTTATGGTTGATTATGATTACAGGCATTGAACATAGCATTGAACTTATTCTAACAATGCACTATCATTGTAATGAAAATATTCAAATTTTACTGTACAGAATATTTATTGCTATACGCTATGTTCCCAATATATAATGTTTTACTATTATACATATTTAAGAACTAGCTAAGAGCCATCATATGACTCATATGATCCTTCAACAGTTTATCATCTGACTTTTGTATAAATATCAGTGTTTCTAAGCCATAGAATGGCATTGAATGCCCCAGATATTATATAACATACCTGAGATTGTCTACGGCCACAGTATAGCAATCTTGTAATATAAAGAGCCTGAAAAAGCTGTATTGCTACTGCAAACATTTTTGTATTTATTTATTTGACTTTTATATCCAGGTTAGTCATTGAGAAGCAATTATTTTTCACAATAACAACATATTATTCAATGAACTTGTCGCATCATCTCAATGTGATTAAATCTTCTCTGAATATGACCGTCAAGGAACATTTCAACAGTGTTTTAACAATTTGGGGTGTTTTAAGAATTGGAAGACACTGAAAGTTATCAGCACATTCTCAAAGGGACTGAAGACAGAGGAAACTCTTGATGCAGTGTGGTAAATCCTGGTGATGGAATGTGAAGAAGAGGTCTGGACCTTTGCAAAAAATATCTAAGACGTTATGAAATTCAGTCAAAAGGCAATGAATTCCCACAAAGAAGCTGCCTTTTTAGACAGGTTTTTGACTCAATTGTGATGATTTAAGGCTGTGTTAAAATGAAATGTCATTATTTACGGTGAAATCAGAATAAATCTGTGACTGTTTTTATGGACCATGCCATCTAAGTGATGTGTAAATTATTTTTTCTGTAAAGTATATGATGAAATACATGCGTCTTGAAAGCCATTATTTATTAATGCTCTTTTGTCAGTAAACAATGGGGTTTCAGGTAGCAGAATACAGCCAGCCCACTACATAATTGTAATTCCCTCAGTTGGTGACCGGTACAAAATTTTGATCTATTTCTTCTCCCGAGATTAAATTATATTTTAAAAACAAGCACATAAAGTTTTAAATCCTCAAGATATCTAGTCTCTGGCACCAGTTACATGAAAGAAATGATGAAAATAGCATTATTTATAGCACTTGAAAATGATGTCTAAAAAATTATTTCTCTCAGAATCATTCATTTTCACCAAAAACATTAACCTAAACCTGCCACTCTAAGTGCATCAACAGATTTCTTTACATAACTGTTATGCAACATATTTTTTAGATTAAAAGTTTAAAAGATGTGATCTTCGTAGGCCAAATTTCCTTGCTGGTGAGTATCATATAGATGTACATTTCATGCTGTTTTGCATTGCCTTTCACTATCTTTTAATTTCCATTGGCATATACACTACTAGGGCATATCTTAGCACTAGCTCCACTTCAATAAAGTGTTCCAAAAAACTATTGTGCAGTGTCCTGGACCTTTTCAAAAAGGTACTTATCACTGCAATGTGAACATTTAGTCCATCACAGCCAATCACTGCGGTAGAAATTGAGTGTGGTACAGGGAATGACAATGGCAGGGGGGTGGAGGGCAAGGCAAGGCTTTGTTGTACAATGTCTTTCAAGTTACATATGGGAATACAGGTGGAGAGAGGAGTTGACACAAAGAGCTGGAGATGTGACAGGCATACAGAAGCTGGGGCTTGAGGAAAAAAGGAAAAGGAGGAAAGGGACTTGCTTGCGCTCATCACTTTGTCCTCCAGGCTTGGTGCAGGTTTCCAGAGGCTCTGTGAAGACAAACTCTGCACCGCAGCCAGAAGGGCCTGCTGGGAGGAATTAATCATGAGCATCGGCCCCAGGAACAAACTCTCAGTGATGACACCAGGGAATCTTGGGCAGTTCAAAGAGGTAGGCCTGTACTATAGGTATTTTGTCTTGAAGCCTTGTCTGGGTGCAAGTCTGAGAAAGTTGATTTGCCTGAGAGGGACTGAAATGAAAACCGTAGGTTGACGCTGTCTTGTTGCTCCACACTCCTCTTCATGTAAGCCTAGAAACAGGGGAGAGGAATACATTATGTGCTAGCCTATCTCACTTGTGAATGTACAATGCACCTTTCTCAAATCAAATGTTATTGGTCATAAACATATTTAGCAGATGTTATTGCAGGTGTAGCGAAATGCTTGTGTTCCTAGCTCCAACAGTGCAGTAGTATCTAACAATTCACAACAATACATACAAATCTAAAAGTAAAAGAATGGAATTAAGAAATATATAAATATTAGGATGAGCAATGTCGGAGTGGCATTGACTAAAATGCAGTAGAATAGAATACAGTATATAAATATAAAATTAGTAAAGCAGTATGTAAACCTTATTAAAGTGGCTAGTGTCCCACTATTAAAGTGACCAGTGATTCCATGTCTATGTATATAGGGCAGCATCTTCTAAGGTCCAGTGAATAACCAGGCGATAGCCGGCTAGTGATGGCTATTTAACAGTCTGATGGCCTTGAGATAGAAGCTGTTTTTCAGTTTCTCAGTCACAGTTTTGGTGCACCTGTATTGACCTCTTCTGGGTGGTAGCAGGGAGAACAGGCCGTGGCTCGGGTGGTTGATGTCCTTGATTGTCTTTTTGGCCTTCCTGTGACATTGGGTGCTGTAGGTGGCAGTGTGCCACTGGGGATGCGTTGGGCAGACCGCACCACCCTCTGGAGAGCCCTGCGGTTGCGGATGGTGGAGTTGCTGTACCAGGCAGCGATACAGCCCGACAGGATTCTCTCAATTGTGCATCTGTAAAAGTTTGTGAGGGTCTTAGGGGCCAAGCCAAATTTCTTCAGCCTCCTGAGTTTGAAGAGGCGCTGTTGCGCCTACTTCACCACACTGTCTGTGTGGGTGGACCATTACAGATTGTCAATGTGTACTGCGAGGAACTTGAAGCTTTATGCAATACTTATTAACAGCACTGTAACAGTTGGCATTTGGTAGGTTATTGGTAGGTTGCCAGCAATAGGGCAGGCTAATATCTTTGTTATTTTGGTCAACAATATTCTAGCTTGAAAAACACCAGAGGTATGTAATGAGGTATGTAATATAGACGACCATTGTCCCACATCTCAATTAACTACAAGTTGCCCACGTTTATTTAGGGATTTATAATAGAAGCGGGGAATTTGAAGAATCTCTGATGAAAAGGTGTGTGTGCAACATCGTAGTCAACCCGTGTCCACCGCAGTGTCAGTGGGCATCGCAGTTTGAATCCACGAGCCAGTCAGAAGCCCCGCAGTGCTGCTTCCGCTCAGGCTTTCCCATTCTTGTCCAATCAGATTACAGAAGCTTCGTATGCCTTGCTTTTTGAATTCAGGTCGAGCGAACTGTTTTGTCCACGGGCGTACAATGTCCCAAACAAAATGGATTATGCAGACAAACAATTAATTCCGACAACCAAAGTTAATTTCGCGTTTTCAGTATGCATTAGATAAGATTTCAACCAGGAGTTACGCAAATATTTGTTTGTTGTACAGCAAACATATATATATATTTACTTTTAGAGACAGGAATAACCTGCAGATAGCAGTGTCAATTCAGTTAGCCAACCGCTAGCTGAACTGGTCGGCTAGCCAGTTTGCAACTGTCACCTGCGATTATTTTTTTGTTATTTCCAAAGCTTTGGGTAAGTCCTTTGATGTTTCTGTTTACTTCTCCCAGCAACCATGATTATTAAGTAGCTAGCTAACAATGTGCACCCTTGGCCTTGCTAGCAAGCATGCTCAACAAGTGAGCTCGCGTTAATTAGCTAGCTAAAGTTGTTCAGGTCGCTAGCAACACGTTGTTGGGTAATGTATATAACTACTGTTAACGTTAGCCAGCCTGCTTCGTTCAGCCTCTGACAAGTTTGTCCACTGTACGTTAACGTACACATTGTTTCTAGATAGCTAAGTAACAGCAACAACCTTGATTAACAACCGGGGATGTATGTTACTGTATTTGTACATGGCCATGGGATATGGCTTTCAACAGGGGAGGGGGAAAAATCGACTGAGTATGTCTAACTTTGGGACACACAGCATAGCTAACGTTACACAGACTCCTGATGTTGTCACAATGCTAAAGTACGAATAATGTTAAATGCCAAGATAGCTACCAAAAACGCTTGAAATACCCTGTCTGAATAACGATAACTAGTTATACATTTAGAACAGTAGTTGTTAGTTAGTTAGCAAACGTTAATGGACCAACTTCTTACTTTCTCAAACCAACTTAGACATTGCACCAATGTGCACATAGSTAACGTTAGCTAACTAACAGTTACCAATATTCAGATACTGTATGTAACGTTAAATCTTAGAAAACAAACCAATCGTAATCATGTGCCTAGCTTGCTATCTTGATTCTAACGTTAACACTCAGATCAACAGCACTCATCCAAGCTAGTTTTGGCTTTGTAGCAGCACAGCCAGTTCTGGCTTTGTAGCAGCACAGCCAGTTCTGGCTTTGTAGCAGGACAGTCAGTTCTGGCTTTGTAGCAGCACAGTCAGTTCTAGTTCAGACTAGAACATAACATTCGTTTCCATTTTTATTCCAAGTGGTTTGGCAGTTGACACCTCACTCTCTCCTCAAGCTTTGACTCTCCGAACTTTTGATTGTTTGGACAGGATTGTGCCACCACCCTTGTCACACTGCCATGGCTGACAGCAGCATAGTTACTTTGGGGATGGCTCGTAGCCTGCTGGTGGACTCCTCTGTGTATGACTCCAGGTTGGCTGAGACTACTAAGGATGTATTCCTGAGTTTGGACTCTGAAGACATGGAAGGCAAGAGTTTCCCCTTCTCTCAATCAGTTGGATATTAACTTCCTTTCACCTGAGGCTGTCACTCAAAACAGAAAAGACTTCTTTCTATGATTGCTTTCACATTACCTTTGAGATTCACTGAGCCCTTAGTCCTCTGTATTCTCTTGTAGAGATGCTGCATCGTGTCGAAACCAGAGTCGTTCTTGTGGGAGAAGCTGCCAAAAATGGAGCACTTGTTAAAGCACTGCAGGTACCATGCCCTAATAGTTCTGAACCCAGTTGTCATTGTGAAAACATTGCATTGTTTTGTTTCTTGTGATTGTTTTGATTGTTTTAAGGATAATGAGTGCATTGAGTCAATGTCATTACAAATACATGTGGGACTAATAAGCCTATATATTTAGAGGTCTAGCTTTGGCGAAGATGAGAAGAATCTCACCCAGGTTCTCCAGTTAAACTTCAGACTCTGTCCTGTCCGTAGCCTTTAGAGACCCACTACTGCCAAAGCTTTCATAGTGAAGGCAGGACAGGAGACATGTCTGTGTGTGAGTCAGGGGAGGAGAGTGGGCAAATGTGATTTGTCTGTGATCGTGAAACAGGACAAGCCTAACTGCTGGAATAAAATGAGTTCACCCTTGAGAACAACTGAGAAACTTGTCATATCTGAAGAATAAACAGAATCTCGTTCAGGATAATGCCTCTGCATCCTTAAAAAAAAAATCCCCACTGCCTCATAAATCCATATTTGCATTTTTTGTTTTTTTAAAACAGTATCATTCGAACATGGATTTATGGTACAGTGGAGAACATTTATTAAAAAATATATATATATTGTACAGAGGCATTATCCAGAATGAGATTGTGTTGTAATATGAGTTGGTTTGGAGTGTTTTGCAGATTTTTATAACATGCTTTAGACACATTTTCAAATTGCATTGTATTCAATGGCAAATTATGACTCTGCTAAATGTAACAAGCAATTTTGTCTTAAACAAAATATGTTTTTTTAACATTTTGGGGTATCAACTACATGCACAGAACGATTGAAAATAAGGCTACATTTAAACATGTTTGAACATCCCCTTTAAATTATCTATTTCGTGGGACAATCTGTACATAGATAAGTGCTGCACTGTCGGCACAAACATTTCGCTACACTCGCAATAACATCTGCAAACCATGTATGTAACTACTCAAATCAAATTTTATTGCTGTCACATCCGCCAACAGTTTAATCGGACTGAATTGACAAAAATAAGTTGTCCTGCTGCTTTGAACTTTTAATATATCAGAACTTTCCCCCTGGATTGCACTTGACATTTGTTTGAAGTCCTTGCCTTCTGGGTTGCAAGGACACTGGCCCCTGGTTCAGAGAATTTGTCAGTTTGGTGTCGCCAGCTTGAAGTTAATGCTTAATTTTACAGGCCGTCAGAATAATGGAAGTTCCGGTGGTTAAGATTAAAGGAGGGGAACCGGGTGTTGAGGCCGGAGAGAAATTTATCAAATCTATAGTCAATATGGTATGTGTCTGTCCAGACTGTGAGTGTGTTGCATGCTTTAATGCACCAAGGGGGTGTCTGCATGGGCAATCACAGGGTGATTTGTGTGTAACTGCAGCAGTATCGTCACAATTACTGTTAAATGTCACAGATTTCTATTAACACCTGGTGTCCAAGCTAAATGTTTAACATAATGATCTAACACGTTCACACTGTTGATTACTCTATTGCGCTGTACTCTGATGTATGGTAGTAATATTTAACCTTTTGTGTTCTTGATTCAATTTCTGCTCTTGATTCAATTTAGTGAGTTAATCAAAAACAAAATAACACCATCTGAGTGAGCACTCAATTAATTTCATACGGCATTTAGGAATGTCATCATGGTGGGCGGCAGTGTGTGTGTCTGCAAATGAAGGAACGGCTTTCAAGTACCTGAACTTCAATGTTCCTGTTTGCTCTAAACTCACCTAAATGTGCTTTAAATGAGTCATTCATATTGCAATATGATATACCCCTCATAATTATAAAATTGCTCCTTTTTATATCAAAACTACTTGTGTGTCCCTGCTCTCATTAACAGTATTTTAATCCACAGGATATCAATGTGCCTTGCATAAAGACAGACGATGTCAAAGAGTTTGGAAACGGAGAAAACACAGAGTTTGAGACTGTGTTCGTGCTCACAGACTTTGCCTCGCCTGACTACAGCTACCTTTACAAACATGACAACCGGATCGTGGGCCCCCCGGTTGTTCTGCACTGTGCGGGACGAGAGGAGGTAAGGACAGGAGCAAATCACTCCTGTAATATTCTCACTCAATCACTCAGGGATGGCGCTCAGTGCTCAGCTATGGATCATTCCTCTCAGGTTCAAGATCTGATGTTTTGACTGTTATGGTGCAATTTAGCATCTGCCTGCTACAGGAAGATGAAGTAAAATGCAGGGAAAGTTGTGCTTTGAAGTTAAATAGATTTATAGGAGGGTTTTGATTGTTCCCATGAACCCTGAGAAATGCGTCACTGTTATCTGGGTCTAAGCAGAGCACCTGCTCAACACAGTCCGATTACTGCAGAAGATGAACACACCACTGGCCACAGATCACTGCACATCTCACCAGACACCGCTCTAAGATGACACTAGATCTATGGAGGAGTAAATCACAACTCTAAAAACTGAACATGGACAGACACGGATGCAAAAGGCATGAAATATGGCCATAATATTCAGAATGAGTAATTATCTCCGGCTCTCTCTCCCCTTATCTACAGAGCCTGTTAACTTCGAGATGTTTGTGTTCTGTATAACATCACATGTTTACACATGCATAGGCCGTACAGCTTTGCTACTGACCAGTAAAGCACCCCCAAAAGATTAGAACTTGATACAAGCAGTGGAGGAATGTTTTCAGTATCAGAGATTTATGAGAACCATGTTTGTTTCCCACAGCCCCTGCCATTTTCCTCTCGTCCTTTATACTCGACCACCATGCTCAACTTGTCACTGTGTTTCACTGGTTTCCGCAGTAAAGAGGAAGTTGTAAGTGGAATGCATTCAAGCTGATTTTGTCATTTGTAACACTACCAAGTACCAACATGTTGGTTTGCTTGCTATTTTGATGCTGAGAGAGATATTTTTGGTGTCAAATGTCACTTTTGTTTATCCCTGCAGAAAAACCTGGTGAATCTGGTGCATCACATGGGTGGCGCAATCCGTAAGGACTTCAGCACTAAAGTCACCCATCTCATTGCATACTCCACTCATGGCGAGAAGTACAAGGTTTGTAAAACACCCCTAACATTTCCTCCATCTGGAAGAGCTCATGTATAAGCCTAATCCATATGATTTATTTGCGATTGTGTGCCACCAATTTTTCGTACTCAACTGAAGATCTTCAAACTTAGTTCACAGCACAGTTTAAACTATCAAAATCGCGGCGTGCTAATACACTCCCTCATTGGTTCTTTTAAGCTGTGTTTTTGATAGATTCACCTCAGGGAGTCGCTCTTAACTCTGGATTATTTTTTTCATTACATGACATTTCACTTGCTGACTGAAATTGTTATTTTTATTGATTCTCTATAGTTCTGTTTGCTTTTCTCCACACCCCATCCTTTTCTGAATTGAAAGCTTAACTAGTTTCGTCATGTTTTGCTCCAGCACTTTAAACAGGAAATTAGCTTTGTTCTCTTAACAGACAGACTGAGCTGTTTTACATCGAGAGTGTCTTAGTTTTTACAAAAGTACAAGAATGAGAGCAGTTACAATACACATGCCTTTTTTGATCCTTAGCTTTGAGAATAAACTTGTGACCTCTTGCAGTACTGGTGTGTGTGTATGTATATATGTATATATATATATATACATACACACCCATAACCACCCTATGCTGCGGTTAATGTTACAGCGGGCCAGTAACCTCAATACACATTTCTAAACAATCAATCATTTCCTAATGTGACGTGTACCTGTTTCTTGTAGCTTGCTGTGTGTATGGGCACCATCCTTCACCCAACATGGATCCATAAGGCCTGGGAGCATAGAGATGATGTGTAAGTACCTCCTCATGGACCTGATTGTGGTCTTCACATTCATGTTTGTACATCAACTTATACTATTGTATACAAAACATTAGGAACACCTTCCTAATATTGAGTTGCACCCCTCTTCCCTCAGAACAGTCTCAATTTGTCAGGGCATGGGCTGTGCAAGTGTTGGTAGCGTTCCACGGGGAGCTGGCTCATGTTGACTTCATTGCTTCCGACAGTTGTCGAGATGTCCTTTGGGTGGTGGACAATTCTTGAAACACAGGAAACTGTTGAGCGTTAACCCAGCAGCTTTGCCGTTCTTGACACAGACTGTTGCGCATGGCACCTACTAACATGCCAGTTCAAAGGCACTTGCATGTTTTGTCTTGCCCGTTCACCTCTGAATGGCACATACACAATCCATGCCTCAATTGTCTCAAGGCTTAAAAACTGTTATTTAACCTGTTCCTCCCCTTCATAGCTTTCACATGGATTCACTTGGTCAGTCTGTCATGGAAAAGTAGGTGTTCTTAATGTTTTGTATACTCAGTGTTCAAGCATAGGTTCTGACAACACCTGTTCCTACAGTAAGTTCCATGCTGGAGATGAAGAGTTCCGCACAGAGTTCAAAGTTCCCCCTTTCAAGACTGTGTGCTGAGCTTCCTGGGCTTCTCAGACGAAGACAAGACCAACATGGAGGAAAGGAGTCAAACATGGTATTGGCCTGAGATCTTGCTGATTCGTTAGACCGTTTCAGTATTTTTTTATTCTTTGATTTGTTATGTCTAGTCTTTACAAACGCTGCTCTGCATGCTCATGTTCCTCTTCAATAGTATTTTATTTTATGGAGTCCTTCTGTAGTTTCTAAAACCTTAATCCTAATGTGTTTCTCCTAGGCGGCAGCTACCTGGAGGTTGAGATGAGAAGTGCACTCACATGGTAGTGGAGGAAAACTCTGTTAAGGAACTGCCATTCGTTCCGTCAAAGAGACTTTATGTTGTCAAACAGGAGGTGAGCACTTCAATGTAGTAGATCTCAACTTACGTCACTGAACTGGGGGAGGCAGATATAAACATTCTTTTTTTTTTTTTTTTTTTTTTTTATACATATGAACAGTTTGTCTGACTGAAGCATACTACCTAAAATTCAGGCATTTATGCACCTCAAATTAATGCATTTTTCAATATGTTGGCACTGTCGAGTCTTGGAAAATAAGCATTGTTATTTTTCTAAACAGTATGTAAAATAAGCATTTCTATTCATGTGTTTAGTTGTATTGATATACTGACTTGGATGGATCAATATTTTATTTCCTTTCGACTAGGCATGTAATTTGAACAGAGATAGTCAACACTGGTGTTCCCTGCCTAGTATCAATACTCTGTTTCTTTGACTGTTCAAGTGGTTCTGGGGGAGATACAGATGGATGCCAGAGCAGGGGAGTCCATGTACTTCTATGAGAAGGTAAGTTCTGTCTGAGTCAGTCAGATATATGCAGAAATCTCTACAGTGGAATGGACAATGCTGATATTCTATACCTGTGTCGCACACATCCTCACGAGTCTCCCTCTTTTGTGTGAGTGAAGTGGGCTAGGAAAATCAAAAACACTTTGTCCAACTCAGAATCAAATAGGCCCCACAAAATGATTTAGTTGCTGTGATAGAAAGTTTTTCTGCATTTTTCAAAGTCTCAGCATGTAGTCTTGCAAACCATCTTAACAATTTTATCGAACTATTATATAAATCTGAGTATTCCCAATTGTAGTATTTTTGCATGTAAACGTAGTCCGTACACTTCCACGTCACTGCTTTGCGTAATAAACTAGGTGAAATTATCGGGGGGGTTTCTCCATACACCTTCATCCGTCATGCCCATGTTTCTGCTACTCTCCTGCTCTCAGATGGACAGTCCTATGATGAAGAAGGCTGTGTCCCTGCTGTCCCTCAACACACCCAACAGTAACCGGAAGAGGAGGCGTCTGAGGGACACTCTGGCCAGCTCACCAAGGAGACGGAGATCTCCCCCTTCCCTCCCCCCGCAAGAGCGCTTCTGCCGAGCACTCCCTGTCCATTGGTTCTCTGCTGGACATCTCCAACACCCCAGAGACCTGCAAGACCCTGGCAGGTGAGAGGAGCCATAGTCACTCATAATCAGCCATACGTCATGTCACAGTTCTGGGAAACACTTTGACGGTTGTTAATAAGCCCCTCTGTCCTCGTTAAAAGTTATTGCAGGCAAAAGAGACAGGGTTTATAGCATAATTAGTGTCTCATGTCAGTTGTAATCAGGGCCCTGTCATAGGACTGTGGGACAGTCACTGCTGGTCGCAGAGGGAGGCAGGGAGAGCAACACGCTCTGCTATTCTGTTTGAACCCCCCCCCAATGAGACTGAACACCCTGTCTTTCAGAGAACAGTGTAGAGCGCAGCAGGCGTATGAGGGTATGTGCTGAGACCAGCAGGCAGAGGAGGATGAGGAGTGCCAGAGAGAGGCGTAGGGGGGAGACCAAGAGTGGACCTTCCACTGCACTAGCACCCCTACCCTCAGCAGGGACGGCACATAGAGGCCTCCCATGCACCCAGCCAGCCCAGGCCACAGAGACCGAGGAGGCTTCATGGTGGACTCGTCCCAGGAGTCACTCTATCTTTAGCGCAGGCAGGAAAAGACAGGATCAGTTGAACTGTCACTGTGGTGGAATCTGATTTTGCATGATATTAGAAACTGTATAATAAGTTTTTTTAGTGCTGTCTTGCTGATCAAAGAGGAAGAATAGTATATTGATTGTTAAATCCCGGAGAGTTGATTTGAGGGTGAGATGATATGAAGGGGTGCGATGGTATGAAATACACTTGTTGCCTACTCAAACGATTCTCGCTAGCTAAGACAAAAGCCCAACGCTTCCACAGAGTAGCTCTCACTTTGCATGTCAGACAATATACTCTTATTTCCTCAACTATGAGACATACAGGAAGTTCTGGATTGTGTATTGTCGAAGAAAACATGTTTTTCTCCACTGTCTCAATCAATATTCACTTCTCGACTCTCTGGCACTTTCCCAGAACACTCCCGGCCGTCGAAGAGCTCTACACCTGCTGTCCTGAAGCAGTCTGCAAGATGGCAGGTCTCCAAGGAGTTATACCAGACAGAGAGCAACTATGTGGATATTCTCACCACAGTCATGCAGGTTTGTTGCTGCTGCTGTGGACATGGGGCTCACATAACACCACCGGGGATGCTAGGGTCCTTATCAGGCTGTCCCACCGGTGCCTGAGTCCAGTGACCAGTGGGGGAGAAAATGAATAGGATTATGAGCGTCAGGACTGTCAGCAAGGCAGGCAGGCTCCCACTCACACCACACCACTCACTGTGTTGCTCATCGATCCAAGCCTCAGGCCTTTCCTTGTCTCATTGCTCCCACTTTGGCAGCTCTCCATCTCTCTCTGCTTGCTATAGCATTACTATGATACCAGTAGAATGGAATGTCCTCGCTCACTCTCTGGTTAAGCAAACATCACTATGCCAAAAATAATGTACCCACTCCTTGGCTCACTCCCCCCTAAGTCACCTGTGCTCACTTTCACCCACGCCTGGTCACCCACCACCAGTCTTAAGAAGTAACCAGTAGTATTGTGTCCTCTGCCCCATGCCCACTACACCATGCCAGCTCAGATGAGACAGATGGCAGGCTTCACATCAAATGGTCTTTAACACTGACTGCTGACAGGTCGACCTCATGTCCACTGCCTTCTGAAGTTCGCCGATAAGCTGGCCTGCCAAGAGTGGGCTTGAATACTAATTTTCCATTATGATTCACACATGTTGGGCGCTCGTTAAAATGTGTTTTTATTAGAACAAATTGTAATTAAAAGCCATTTGGAGCCTTTTTTATATCTTTTACAGGGAAAGCTGAATATAGCTTAGCTAGGTCACAGGGATTTTAATGGGATTAATTCCTTTTAGTTGATTATATTAAAGACCTATTGTTTGGGTGTTTTTTTAAGTCTTCAATTAGATGGGAAGGGAGGTTAGCTTGTTATATTTAATACATACCTGCACTCTAAATATTTTTCTCTTCCCCAATGCTGAAAATAGATTTACTGTCTACGTTTTTTATGACATTCTGGTTGTAATATTCAGTCTGAAATAGTGAGGCCTTATCTAAACCACTTGTTTCACAGCCAGTTGGTTGACTTCTCCACCCATGCATAAGTCAATGGTACCATCTGTATTGGGGTGTGTGTGTGTGTGTATTGGTTTAGGGAATAGTGGGATCTTGGCTGTGTCTCACCTGAAATGTCTGTTCCTATAGTTGTTCAAACTCCCCCTGGAAAAGGAAGACCAAGTTGGAGGACCCATTTTGGCTCAGGAAGAAATTAAGACCATCTTTGGCAGCATCCCAGAGATCTATGATGTACACACCAGGATAAAGGTAAGCACTTCTCTCCTGGAAATGTCCAAAGTTTGTATTTATTTTTTATTTATCTTTAGCAAGTCAGTTACGAACAAATTCTTATTTACAATGACGGCCTACCCCGGCCAAACTTGGAGGACGCTGGGCCAATTGTGCGTCGCCCTAATGACCAATTGTGCGTCGCCCAGACTGAACAAGAGTTCAGTCTGCAGTAGTCATCTAAAGGCCCTCTGTGTGTCTCTGCTTATTGGGTTGTTTTGACAGGCCGATCTGGAAGAGCTGGTTATGGACTGGTCTGAGGACAAGAGTGTCGGTGACATCATTCTCAAATACGTGAGTATAACAAGCCTTTGTTCTGACTGTTGTATTTAGACATTTTGGACATTCTGCCTGTTCCTTTCTCTCTGTCAGTCTAGAGACCTGGTGAAGGCTTACCCACCATTCGTCAACTTCTTTGAGATGAGCAAGGATACGATAGTGAGGTGTGAGAAGCAGAAGCCACGTTTCCATGCTTTCCTCAAGGTATGTGAGACTATGTACATTTGTGTATACATCCATGTGAGTGTGGGTTTTGAAGTTACCATATGCCTCATGTTAAAGATCATTCATTTCTCATCTCTTTATGTGAAGTAAGCTTTGAGAAACTCTGTGTGAGCATGTTTATATGAGTAGTTTGCGACATCTGTCAGGTCTCCTCTCCTTCAACATTAGTGTTTTCTTGCCTCCAGATCAATCAGTCGAAGCCCGAGTGTGGGCGGCAGAAACTGGTGGAGCTTCTGATTCGCCCCGTGCAGAGACTGCCAAGCGTTGCCCTCCTTCTCAACGGTAGACTACACCACACACTGCTCACACTTGACAGCCACATGTTGAGCCACATGCTGCATATGTGCTATGATAAAGTACTAATTGCAATGCATTCTCCTCAGCTGCAGTATGAAGAAGTGTTGCATGGTATCGTGAAACTGTGGTACTTTTTAGATACTACAACATGAAAAACGGTTCAGTTGTAGAATCTCTTACTTTCGGTACTTCTATCAAATGTGTCTCATGTCGTAAACTGACTGAGCGGATCGTATCTGTCAATTTGTCTGAATTCTCTCAAGGCAGTACTAGGCTTAGTTTCTTGCGCATGCAATGGGGAGTCAGCTTTTAAGCAATCGCGGGAAACACTTTGAAAGCACTTCTGATGGCCCTTGTTAAAAAGACCAGCTTTCCATCACAACCTCATTTATTTTTCAACTCCTAAAAAAACTAGCGCAAACTGCAAATTTTTGAAACAGTATCAGAATAGTGCTCCGCAATTCGACGTGACTGCATACGGGAGACCGGGGCTGAATGAAATTTGATGTGATTTTAAATGTAACACGGATCAATTGTAACAGGTAGGCAGGCCTACATTACATTTACTGTGTTACACTTTTTTTGGAGAAATTTAAGTCATAAATATGTTGCTAACTAATAAGTTGTAACTAGTTTAGCCTTCCACCAAAAAATTCTCCCCGCTTTCTTTTTTTTTGCCGTGGCATCGTTTTGGTATCGAGTATCGTGATACTAAACCTGGTATCGAATTCAAAATTCTGTTATCGTGACAACACTAGTATGAAGAGTGCTTTATTTGCAACTGAAGTGTCATAAAGGAAAAATATGCACCTCGCCTTTATCCACTGTTATAAATTTGTCCTTGTCATAACAGTTTGCCGTTGACTTTTCATTATTCTATCAATTATGTATGTTATTGTCCATTGACCCCATCCATGCTGCAGATATTAAGAAGCATACTGCCGAAGACAACCCTGACAAAATCACTTTGGAGAAGGCAATCGAATCACTCAAGGAAGTTATGACGTGAGTCAACTGTGCATTTCCAGCAATGCCTGAAGCATTTTGTTGTAATGAAGTTGAAGCCTCATCCATTATCCCTCACATTTACATAAAATTATTGTAGTATCAGTTGGCTAAACTGAATGCATTTTATCCCCCAGTCATATAAACGAAGACAAGAGAAAGACAGAGGGACAGAAGCAGATCTTTGATGTTGTCTATGAAGTTGACGGCTGCCCTGTAAGTTTGTGTATTTCGTCACTAGAATGTGGCAACCTTTGTTGAGCCTTTAATCTGTAAATGGCTGTCCTCCAGCACAATAACGGCCAGGCCTCTCCCTATGCGTTCAGGCTGATACCCATATTTCAAATTTCCCTGGGATGCATTTTTCGCACTGTTCAATGCATATGTTTATCTTGTAATGCATGGCTTATTGTGCATGTTTCAAGTTACATTCTGGATAGAATTTATGTTGCGCTGTGTGTATAATCTGAACCAAGCCATTCTTCTGTGTTCTGGTGTCCTGTTTTGAGGTGATCATAGTGGACTTGAGTTGGTACTAGAGGGAGTGAATTGGTACACCTCTGGCTCTGGGCTGTGAGGATAGCTCTTATCTGGATTTGGTTAAGCAGAGTTAGGGTGACCATATTAATGCCACATATTAAGTCACGACTGCTGTCAAATTCCACGGTCACGGTAACTAGGCTTCTCCAAAACTGAGCTCTGATGCCACTGATGGTCATTAGTAGTCTACCAAACTTGCTAACTATCAGTCACTAATGGCCGGTACTCAGCACTCTGGTCCCTCTAATCATTCTGACATCAATGCAAATCGAAAATCAAACCAAACACATTCAGCGTTTTGAGAGGAATAGGATTGTCTGTTGCGCTGAGAGAGCCAGCTCCTCATAGCTGGTTGATGCATGGAATGAAATTGGTTTTCCTATAAGCGCAATTTGCGCTACATTTTTATAGGCTATGCAATTGAGTGAGAACTGAGTTTTGATGGCCTCTATTAAAAAGAGGATCCCATCAGCTTTCCATAGGCAAGGCCTACTATATATTTATTTCTCAAGTTTCCTAATATTAAGCACTTTGCTTCGCATTACAACCGGAGTAGCCTACCTGGCTGGCATGAAAAGCGTCTTTTTGCGCCTTTTTGCAACTTTACCAATCATAGATGTGTGCTTCATGTAGCCTTGCCCATAGGCCAATATGTTTTGATAAGGTTTGTATCACAACTAAAGTTGCCAAATAACTCCAAACGTAGCCTAAAGGCCCAAGACCCCTGGATCACTTTTGGATAGCCCATATATATAGCCTACAGAACATTGTGAAACATGTTCTTATAAGCCCAGTCTTTGAGCAATCGAATTGCGATTGGCAATAGCATTGTCAAATTGTGAATGAGAGACTGATTAAGTGTGTGCAGCCTGCGCAAGAAACGGAGCAGAGTGCTTGCTTTTCATGCCATTTTTTTCAAATCATTACTTGCATCATGCGTCCTTGGAATGTATTAGAAATCAAAACCTATAGCCTAACATTTGTATCACAACTAAAGTTGCATGAATATCTCTAAATTAAACATATAGGAGGACCTACTTCTTTGTTAACCGCTCAACATGGAATAGCCGCATGTGCGCACTCCCTCGGGAATCGCTTGGTGAACATATCCTTTCTATTTTATTCAGCTATGTTCAATTGTGTTCTTACTATAAAATAATGCCACAGGAATTAAAAGCAAATCTTGCCAGCTAAATGAACTAGTGTAGTCCACAGCCATTTGGCATAGCCAGATCAGGGCCTAACATAAAGACGACTCAGAATATGCTATTCTGTCTTCTGAAATAGGCCACATTTTCTTCATATCATGTTTCTTTAGACCTGTCTAATAGAAAGCATGAGCTGGTGCACAAACAAGAGAAAATTATTTATTGTGGAGGTGCTGACTAACAGTGAAATTAACTGGAAGCTATCAAAATAGTTTCACACACTGTATATACACTACCGGTCAAAAGTTTTAGAACACCTACTCATTCAAGGGTTTTTCTTTATTTTTTACTATTTTCTACATTGTAGAATAATAGTGAAGACATCACAACTATGAAATCATGTAGTAACCAAGAAGGTGTTAAACAAATCAAAATATATTTCAAATAGCCACACTTTGCCTTGACAGCTTTGCATACTCTTGGCATTCTCAACCAGCTTCATGAGGTAGTCCTCTGGAATTCATTTCAGTTAACAGGTGTGCCGCCTTAAGTTKATTTGTGGGATTTCTTTCCTTAATGCATTTGAGAAAATAATTTGTGTTGTGACAAGTTAGGGGGGTATAAGGACAGCCCAAATAAATGCTTCAGATTTCAAGTAACAGACATATCTCAACATCAACTGTTCAGAGGAGACTGTGTGAATGAGGCCCTCATGGTCGAATTGCTGCAAAGAAACCACTACTAAAGGACACTACTAAGAAGAGACTTGCTTGGGCCAAGAAACACGAGCAATGGACATTAGACCGGTGGAAATTTGTCCTTCGGTCTAATGAGTCCAAATTTGAGATTTTTGGTTCGAATCTTTGTGAGATGCGGTGTGTGTGAACGGATGATCTCTGCATGTGTAGTTCCCACCGTGAAGCATGGAGGAGGAGGTGTGATGATTTGGGGGTGCTTTGCTGATGACACTSTCTGTGACTTATTTAGAATTCAAGGCACATTTAACCAGCATGGCTACCACAGCATTCTGCAGCGATACGCCATCCCATCTGGTTTGAGCTTAGTGGGACTATCATTTGTTTTTCAACAGGACAATGACCAAACACACCTCTAGGCTGTGTAAGGGCTATTTGTCCAAGAAGGAGAGTGATGGAGTGCTGCATCAGATGACCTGGCCTTCACAATCCACTGACCTCAACCCAATTTAGATGGTTTGGGATGAGTCGGACCACAGAGTGAAGGAAAAGCAGCCAACAAGTGCTCAGCGAATGTGGGAACTCCTTCAAGATTGTTGGAAAAGCATTCCAGCTGAAGCTGGTTGAGATAATGCTAAGAGTTTGCAAAGTTGTCAAGGCAAAGGGTGGCTATTTTGAAGAATCTCAAATACATTTTGATTTTACATTTTTTGGTTACATGATTTCATACTTAATTTCATAGTTTGTCTTCACTATTCTACATGTAGAAAATAGTAAAGATAAAGAAACCCTTGAATGAGTAGGTGTTCTAAAACTTTTGACCGGTACTGCATATTAACTCCCAGTCATTTATTGTTTAACCAATAAATGACTGGGAGTTTATACATATGGAGTGTACTACTCTCTTTGTTTCTTTAGACCTGTCTAAATAAATCATGGATTTACTGTGATGGTGTAGGCTATGTATTCAATTATTAGACTTTTTATAATGTAGATGTTCCCAAGGTTCGCATCAGTGGATTGTAGGCTATGCGTGGAAGCCGGCGGCGCTTAACGTAAGTTAATTAACGGTCAATTACCGTGAGACCAGCAGTTATTTGTATGACAATCACCGGCTGACAATTTTGTGACCGCCACAGCCCCAAGCAGAGCATCCAAATGAATAAGCAGTGAAATTACCAATCTTTAGTTTTAGACCCATTTAATTCCAATTATGGCCCTTTAAAGATGGAATCTGCATTAGCGGGGAACAGTGCCACCATTATTGTTTTTATTGCGGAGCTGGCAGCATGGTAAAAAATGTTTGCAGTACATATTGTGCTCTATTGCCCGTGCAATGGGAAAATATGTTTTCGTTGACTGCAGTAACTTTGTTGTAATATCGCAAACGAACGTGGCAGTTTCACTACTAAGGATTCAAGCTTTAAATGAGGCCTGTGATTGAATCATGAAGGTATCTCTGGTGATTATTTATTCACAAATGGCTGCTGGATGTCTTTGGTTGAGTGTGATATTCATCCTTTCTTTTCTCTCTTTAGGCCAACCTGCTCTCGTCGCACCGCAGCCTGGTCCACAGGGTGGAGACCATCGCCCTGGGAGACAAACCCTGTGACCGAGGCGAAAATGTCACACTCTTTCTCTTCAACGACTGTCTCGAGGTAACGCCCACATCAATTAAATAATACCAAAAGTGCAAACCCGCCCATCTGGCACGCTATGAAATACTGAAAATATTTGAAAGGGGAAAAACCTACCATTTGAACTGTGGTCTTGCCCACATGCCATCTTATTGTGACATGGCTTTAGATTGTACAACTTTACAATACACCCCAAATGCTCTCCAAGTTAACACCATCGCTCATTTTCACTATCTTGCCATACCAGCTACTCCCCTTGCCGTCCTCTCACCCTCCCCCTCATTATGAAATCTTTGGAATTTGAAATGCTTAAATGGAGATTGTTGGAGAAAAAAATAAGTGAATTATTTATCGATGTGCGATATATCGTTGCTGACAGTTTCTTATCGCTCTCCTAATTAGTGAAGTGTTACATTAGTATGGGGGTGAGCAATCAAACCCAGAATGGGTGAGGCGTCCTGATTCAGGAGAGTCAGAGAAGACTGGTAATGAGGATGGGGAGAGCAGGGGCTGCACTCTTGAATTATTCATTGATTAACTCCTCTGTATTCAGATCTCCACTCCCCTCTGCCCGATAGATATCACCCTGCCTTCATGGGACAGATGCAAACCTCCGCCCCGGCCCCCACACCGGCCATTTAAACGCATGCTAATGACTGGAACCTTTTGCCTTTTATAAGAGGCCCTATTGATTTGTCACTGCATAACCTCTATCACCCCTCCCCCTGAGGGGACACATACTTCAGATATGAAGTATGTAGTAAAGATAAGTCTTTTATTTGTCAAAGATTATATTATAAAAATCACCAAAATAAAAGCTAGACAGGGACATTTTAAATTCTAAAAACAATGAATTTAGTAGTTGATTTTATGTTTGAGTAAAAAACAAATCATGGAAACATTTTAACGAACAGCGTGCAATTAGCTTTAAATGTATCTTGACTTCATGGAGAAATGTGTAGAATTGCAAGAAATTGCCTTAACATTTAAAAAATCTCTACATCGCCAAGATGGGGGACTCTAAAAGTTTCTCAAATTCAGACTGGCCGACTGCACCCATTGCCACACCCACCACCTAAGCCCCTTTTTGATTCAGAATTTTTGTCTGTATTTGCAGATTGCCAGGAAGAGACATAAGGTGATCAGCACATTCAGGAGTCCTCTGGGCCAGACGCGGCCTGCAGCCCAACTCAAACACATCACCCTCATGCCTCTGTCCCAGATCAGGAGGGTCTTGGACCTGCAGGATACAGAGGGTGAGTGAGCCCCAGCTCCTGGCATGTTCGGAACTACGTAACAGACAGTGCTTAACCCCCTTGATACAATGTCCGCGCCCCCGTGGAAGTCTAATTAGCATAATAATAATACAAAACCTAAAAAATCTGTCAGTTTAAGCTATAGGTGTTTTTTTTGGATCTGCGGTGAAAGGTGACAGAGCTAGAGCGGTGTTTGTCAGACTGAGATCTAAAATCGATCTTCTCACAAAATCGTCTGTAGTGTCCAGACMGGTTTGGCCTTCAAACTATTGTGACCCCTTTATGGAAAGATGAGTCTCTCACGAACACGATGGTGTTCTCCGTTTTGAAGTCGGTACAGCCGATCTGACAACTTCTGTCTGTAGCGTCCGAACAGCTCGGGCTACACACTAATAAAACCCCCAAACTATTGTGACCCCTCTATGGAAAGATGAGACATACGTACACGTTGGTTGTTTTGCTCTTGGACGCCCACAGTTCTCACAAGACTCATCTGAAGGTCCCCCAGTATCAGTTGAAAAAATTAATGGAAGTACTGTATACAGTGCATTCTGAAAGTATTCAGACTCCTTGACTTTTTCCACATTACGTTACAGCCTTATTATAAAATGTATCCTCTTTTTTTCTCCAATCTACACCATAATGACAAAGCAAAAACAGGTTTTTAGAAATGTGCTAATTTATTACAAATACAAAACTGAATTATCACATTTACGTACGTTTTCAGACCCTTTACTCAGTACTTTGTTGAAGCACCTTTTTGGCAGCGATTTCAGCCTCGAGTCTTCTTGGGTATGATGCTACAAGCTTGGCACACCTGTATTTGGGGAGTTTCTCCCGTTCTTCTCTGCAGATCATCTCAAGCTCTGTCAGGTTGAATGGGGAGTGTCGCTGCACAGCAATTTTCAGGTCTCCAGAGATGTTCAAGTCCGGGCTCTGGCTGTGTGTTTAGAATCGTCCTGTTGGAAGGTGAACCTTTTCCCCAGTCTGAGGTCCTGAGTGCTCTGGACCACATGGTGTGATTTTTGCTCTGACATGCACTGTCAACTGTGGGACCTTTTTATATAGACTGGTGTGTGCCTTTCCAAATAATGTCAAATCAATTGAATTTAACACAGGTGGACTCCAATCAAGTGTTAGAAACATCTCAAGGATGATCAATGGAAACAGGATGCACCTGAGCTCAATTTTGAGTCTCTTAGCAAAGGGTCTGATACTTATGTAAATAAGGTATTTCAGTCTTGTATTTCTTAATACATTTTCAAAAATGTTTTTGTCATTATGGGATATTGTGTGTATATTGATTGGGGGGGTATTTAATACATTTTAGAATAAGGCTGTAATGTAACAAAAGGTGGGGAAGGGGTCTGAATACTTTCCGAATGCACTGTATATGGAGACTTAAGTGCCAGAAATAAGGGGTTAAATACATGTCAAAACCATTGCAAATGTTCCCTGATCTTTCTTATCTCTCAGATAATAGGACAGACACTTCAGAACAAACTTCCTTTAGACCTTTTTTTGGGGGGGATGTTATCTGTTTCCTGTAGTGAATCTGTTATTCAATGTGTTTGTATGGGCTTATACTGTAGCAGTAAGGCCCCCCCCCCCCCTTCCAAATATGATATATTTATATCACACACACACAATTTCTAACAGATGCCTCAAGTACTCAACTGGCAGCTTCATTAAATTGGACCCGCAAAACACCAGTCTCAACGTCAACAGTGAAGAGGCGACTCCAGGATGCTGGCCTTCTAGGCAGAGTTCCTCTTTCCAGTGTCTGTGTTCTTTTGCCCATCTTAATATTTTATTTTTATTTGCCAGTCTGAGATGGCTTTTTCTTTGCAACTCTGCCTAGGAAGGCCAGCATCCCCGAGTCGCCTCTTCACTGTTGACGTTGATACTGGTGTTTTGCGGGTACTATTTAATGAAGCTGCCAGTTGAGGACTTGTGAGGCGTCTGTTTCTCAAACTAGACACTCTAATGTACTTGTCCTCTTGCTCAGTTATGCACTGGGGCCTCCCACTCCTCTCTCTATTCTGGTTAGAACCAGTTTGCGCTGTTCTGTGAAGGGAGTAGTACACAGCATTGCACAAACATCTTCAGTTTCATGGCAATTTCTCGCATGGAATAGCCTTCATTTCTCAGAACAAGAATAGACTGACGAGTTTCAGAAGAAAGTTCTTTGTTTCTGGACATTTTGAGCCTTTAATCGAACCCACAAATGCTGATGCTCCAGATACTCAACTAGTCTAAAGAAGGCCAGTTTTATTGCTTCTTTAATCAGAACAACAGTTTACAGCTGTGCTAACATAATTGCAAAAGGGTTTTCTCATGATCAATTAGCCTTTTAAAATTATAAACTTGGATTAGCTAACACGGCGTGCCATTGGAACACAGGAGTGATGGTTGCTGATAATGGGCCTCTGTACACCTATGTAGATATTCCATAAAAAAATCTGCAGTTTCCAGCTACAATAGTCATTTACAACATTAACAATATCTACACTGTATTTCTGATCAATTTGACATTTTAATGGACAAAGAATGAGCTTTTCTTTAAAAAACAAGGGCATTTCTAAGTGACCCCACACTTTTGAACGTGTGTGTGGATGGATATATGTATGGATATCTCTCTCAATTCTAAATGAAGTAGCTAAGTGATCCTTAGTATGAACTTTTCCATATAGCTATAGCTTAGTAGAACCCCCCCCCCCCGGCTTAGACATGGCTTAGACTCTTGTGGGTGAACGTTATTATTAAGCAACAGCACCGTGCTGGTTTGTGTGATTGTTTCGGGTGAATATGGTATTCTCTGAGCATGTTTATTGCTAATTCTGTCCTCGTCTCCCCCTGTATCCTTTTGGTCATGTGAAATCTCGTTCATAAGCATACTGGATAGCCTAATGTTGGGAGTCAACAGTAAGTGTCTGATATGACAGCCCAGACATAATCAAGTAAACATCTCTCCTCTCTCCCACTAGCAGTGACTCGGCTCATATTTGGCTTTGTAATAGAGCTGCTAGGTTTAATTTCACTGTCAGTATGCACTGTATTAGCTATAAGCAGTGTATGTTGATTAGGACTATGACAGTCATAGAGCTTTTGTTAATATTGGTCAGCCAAATAACTGGTCACGGTTATAACTGTTCGAGTAGCAAAATGCAATTTTCTTTCAAGAAGCACGTTTTCTCATCTCTGAATGTGCTGCCATAGAAATTAATCAATAGAATTGGCGTCCCCGTTCAAGTCAATGATGTCGTAATGGGTGGACTGGCGGCCATTGCGAGTGTAAGAAAAGCATAGGAGGTGTACCTATCAATATGTGCTGTGATTTGAGTCAAATCAACTGGCATTCCATTGCGTGAGCCAAATTGCTAACATAATTTGTATGAACATTCTACATTACCATGGAAARTATTGCATCACAATACTAGGCAGCCTTTGTGAGTGTACCAATGAGTTTACCAGTCAAATTGCAAGTGCTAGAGGTTCCAATTCTATTTCTGTGCTACTGCAGGGAGGGGGGTGTTGCCTAGGCATCCGAAGACTAGTTTGCTACAACACTGCTTGTTTCAGCAAGGACCAACAAAGTTTCATCACGTTAAGAGTCKACGTTACCGCAGAAATGGACTCGACCGCACGAATGCCCGGCCGTCTCGTCTTAAGTCACCTTTTCGTTACACACAAAATAACCCGGTTATGACGGTTATTCCATAACCGTTGTTTATACAGTAATTGTGCCAGCCCTAGTGTTGATGCATACAGAGATGCTCCTCTACGTGTCTTAAAGAGAAATGGAAGAAATGTTTGGGCAGCTAGACTATTTTTTACATCGAGTCGACCAAACCAGAAAGCTCAAATCTTTCTCCCTACCCCCCCCTTTCTCAGATTGCCATAATGCCTTTGCCCTGGTGGTGCGCCCACCCACGGAGCAGGAGAATCTTCTCTTCAGCTTCCAACTGACCACTGAGGACACAATGAAGTCAACCTGGCTGAAGATGCTCTGTCGCCAGGTGGCCAATACCATCTGCAAGGCTGACGCGGTGAGAGATGCGAGAGACAGTGGTGCACTGAGCCTCTATAGGCCAGACGGGGCAGGGTGGGAGGGCTCCTGAGATCACATGCTGCCTGTCTGCTCGTCCTCTCACTAACACAGCCAGACTGGCCGGAGGGACTAAGGCATCCCTCACTGGTCTGGTGTCCTCATGTAGAACAGTGTCTGGACTCTGGAGGTTGAAGAGGACACAAATGCTATTATTTAATTATTTAGGCAACTTTTATTACACTTTCAAATTATGTTGCGCAAGAGTCCTTTTTGGTCATTTTAATTCTATTAGATTGTCCTCTGTGGTTAAACTGGAAGATGGATTAATGTAATTAGAAGTGGAATTGTATTTGAACTTTAACACTTCAGACATAGATGGGTTGGTTTCTCTCCTCCACAGGTCTTTTCACTGATGTAGTATTAGGGATTGATTGAGGAAGCTAGCTAGTAATTGGCTGCTACAGACAGACGTATGTTTCCCATCATAATTAAAAACAGGCGTAATAAGCTTCGGCGGTGTGCCCGGGCTATTCCAGCTTTGAGTGAGGTGTCCACTAGGTGGTGATGTAAACCTCTACTACCACCTGGACTCGCTATCTTAATTGATTCACTGGCTCTCCCCGCACCCTGAATACCAATGAGCTCCAGTTGCTTGCAAAAACGGACAACTGCTTCTCACTCTTTGCATTTTGACAGCGTTGCAGAATGGGCTGGATATTTATATTTGTTTCTATTTTAAACAGCAAGATCTAATTCAGTGCACTGAGCCTGACTCTGTCCAAGTGAGCACAAAGGATATGGACAGCACGCTGAGTAAAGCCTCTAGAGTCATCAAAAAGACTTCAAAGAAGGTAAAATGGGCTCCGAATTAGCCCGTCTCACTCTTGTATTCCACACAGGCCTATGCTGGATATTAGACATGTTCACAGCTGCATGTTAGAAAGAGCTATTTTGAGTCAGGTTTTGAGTGTTTGTGTGACTATTTTTACACCCCAGGTAACGAGAGCCTTTTCCTTCACCAAAACACCCAAACGGGTGATCCAGAGAGCCTTCATGGCCAACAGCACCCCAGATGACAAGAGCCCTGGCCCTAGCTCTGAGAACATGAGACGTGTGGGCAGCAGTGCCACCCTATCTGTAAGTTCATCCATCCATCCCCACCCATCTACTTCCAAGTCCAGGCCTTGAACAAGGCTTGTCTAACCAAGTCAAGAGGCTAAAGGGGCATATTACAAGTCAAAAGGAGGCTAACGGCTATGGCAGAGGAAACATACGTAATTTACCATTTTGACATGGGCTGTCTAATTGCACCATGTACTTTGTTTCCCTCTGAAGATCCATTTGCAGTGCTCTCCAAAGCATGATGGTAAATGGGTTACACATTAGGAGTTTATGTCTAATGGTGAAATTGCTGTTCCTCCAGTGCAAGCCATTTTTTTATTTTGACAATGGCTGCAGTTTTCACATGCCTGTTTTGAACTTTTAGACATTTATTTTCTGTTCTTCTAACTGCGTCAGTGATGTCAGTCTTAATTTAAAAAAATCTTTGATTACCCTTTTTCTGAGCAAGGTTACCTTCTTGATATTTATCTTTCCTTTTACTAAAACGGTAAAGATTAATCATATAACACTAAATATTTGAAGAAAGTTACTGCTCTCCAACTTGGCTATTAAAAAGGGATTTTAAGTGCACCTTGGTGCAGTGGTGGGATAAGTAGTCTGTCCTGTGACTTCTCTGCCCCCCCCCCCCCCCCCCCACCCCCCCCTTTGTGACTGTGTAGATGGCTCGCTCTACCTCCACATTCAACCTCAGTGGTTCCATCAAGAACTCTGCTGCTGCCGTGGTGCAGCGCTCGAACTCCCTGGACAACGCCCCCTGTCCCCGCCTCCGCGTTCCCATCTGTATTCACACCCCCGATCCCATCCCTAGTCTACCCTGCCCCGAGGAGACCCCACCTAGACCCCAACCCACCCACACCAGGCCTCCTTACTCTACCAGCCCCCCTTCCTTGAGGATCCCGTCCAAAGGGTGGATTCCCCCTGGGGCTTGCAGGTACCTGCAGGTCCCCTACTCTGACCCCCGCAAGGCAGGCTGCCTGAGCCCCCGCAAAGAGACCCACCTATAGGCGGCTGACTGACCTCAGACTGATGTGAGCATCACTACGCTGGCTTTAACTCACTGGGATAGGTGCTTGGGTGGTGGCTGTCTCACTGACTAACTCCTAATTCCTGGACTGTGCTGGCACCAGGGCTCAAAATAAATACAAATATTGGTTGCACTGGTGCTCTTAACTTAGGTGCAACACAGGATTTTTGCATTGTAGATTAAGAAAACATCCATAATATATCTGCAGTAATAGTGGAATGATAGTGTTTCACAGTATTACTTACCGGCCAGTGTTGTGATTGGCTGTGATATTCGACTATTGATTTCTGCCGCTGGAGCAGCATCTGTTGTCAAAATGTGAAAGGTGTTCTGACTTTGGAGTCACCAGCTTCAAACGGCTGTAAAAAACAATATTTTATTGAAAATATATTTCACAGTGATTTAGGATGGTACAATGATTCCCTACACTATTCAGTGCTTGTTTTCTCACAAACTGAAATTGAGTTTAGTGTAGAATTTTAGCAACCAGGAAATGACAGAGCGATTTCCATTAGATAACGCAGCCAAAGTAGGTACAGCAATTTAGATGGTACAATGATTCCCTACACTATTCGGTGCTTGTTTTCTCACATACAGTGCATTCGGAAAGTATTCAGACCCCTTCACTTTTCCACATTTTGTTACGTTACAGCCTTATCCTAAAATGTATTCAATTGTTTTCCCTCAATCTACACACAATACTACATAATGACAAAGCAAAACTTTTTTATTTTTTTTATGCAAATGTATTGGATTTAAAACGGAAATATCATGGTTGCATAAGTATTCAGAGACTTTACTCAGCACTTTGTTAAAGCACCTTTGGCAGCGATTATAGCCTTGAGTCTTCTTGAGTATGACACTACAAGCTTGGCACACCTGTATTGGGGGAGTTTCTCCCATTCTCTGCAGATCATCTTAAGCTCTTTCAGGCTGGATGTTTAGGGTCTCTCCAGAGATTTTCGTTCGGGTTCAAGTCTGGGCTCTGGCTTGGCCACTCAAGGACATTCAGAGACTTGTCCCAAAGCCACTCATGCATTGTCTTGGCTGTGTGCTTAGTCGTTGTCTTGTTGGAAGGTGAACCTTCGCCCCAGTGAGGTCCTGAGCGCTCTGGAGCAGGTTTTCATCAACGATCTCTCTGTACTTTGCTCTGTTCATCTTTTCCTGGGTCCTGACTAGTRTCTCAGTCCCTGCAGCTAAAAAACATCCCCACAGCATGATGGGATGGTACCAGCTTTCCTCCAGATGTGAAGCTTGGCATTCAGGCCAAAGAATTCAATCTTGGTTTCATCAGACCAGAGCATCTTGTTTCTTATGGTCTGAGGGTCCTTTAGGTGCCTTTTGGCAAACTCCAAGCGGGCTGTCATGTGCCTTTTACTGAGGGGTGGCTTCTGTCTGGCCACTCTACCATAAAGGCCTGGTTAGTGGAGTTCTGCAAAGATGGTTGTCATTCTGGAAGGTTCTCCCATCTCCACAGAGGAACTCTGGAGCTCTGTCAGAGTGACCATCGGGTTCTTGGTCATCTCCCTGACCAATGCCCTTCTCCCACGATTGCTCAGTTTGGCCAGGTGCCCAGCTCTAGGAAAAGTCTTGGTGGTTCCAAACTTCTTCCATTTTAAGAAAGAAGGCCTCTGTGTTCTTGGACCTTCAATGCTGCAGGCATATTTTGGTACCCTTCCCCAGATCTGTGCCTCAACACAGTCCTTTATCAGAGCTCTACGGGCAAAACCTCTTTTTGTTTTGACCTTATAGGGTATTGTGTGTAGCTTGATGAGGAAAAAATGAATGTAATCAAGTTTAGAATAAGGCTGTAACGTAACAAAATGTGGAAAAGGTGAAGGGGTCTGAATTTTAGCAACTAGCAAATGACGGCGCGTCTGAATTTTTACAACAGATACTGCTCCGGCGGGAGAAATCAACAAGCAAATATCACAGCCGATCACAACACTGTGAGGTAAGTAATATATTATGGACATGATCTGAAAGTACAATGCAAAAAAAAACAAAAAAAAAAAACACTTTTGCACCATTAAAAAAAATACTAATAAATAGGTGCACCAAAATGAGAGCCTACATTGGGCCTAGTCTGAGTACCAGTCTCTTTAGCTTATTTTAGTCAATTCGCAAAACGACATTTAAGAAAAGTACCACATACCTAAATATTTATTTTCAACATTGCATTCTCACAACTTCTGTTGTAGGGCTTCCCTCATGCCCCTTTTCATGATGGTGCTAGCAGCCATGTGAGTGGGTGTTAGTTGGCTACCGACTGAAACATAAAGCTAGCCAAGACTAACAGACTATACAGCTACAAGTAGTGAGTGGCATTAAACTGACTATACTAAACAAATTAKATGTTTTACCTGTGATGAAATGTTTTCCACACATACAGTAGCTAGGTGTAGCTTACACCAAGACCCTTCTCCCACGATTGCTCAGTCACCACATTTCCTACCCTCCCATTTCGTGGGACCATTGGGAACCGTAGGTCGGGATTGAACAACACATCAGTTATTCCTCATGTTTTGTTATACAAACAAACTGTTGCTTAGCACCAGTATTTCAATGTGTTCTGTGGAGAGGAAAAGAGGTTATAGAGTATCAATATTTGCATAATCGTTTTGATTTGAGGATAGCTGTGAGGGTATCGAATCAGGGAGAACAGAAGATTTTATCCTGATCTCAATAATAGATGGCAGTAAATTGTAGATGGCAGAAAGGCCAGTCTCTTTGGCACATGACATGGAGTACAGGGAGTAAATTGTTAGCTAAAGAGACTGGTACCTAAGCTACATTGGACCTATATGCGTCTCGCTTACTTTTGAAGCACACCCCTTGAAGACATCACTTTTCCTTTCCTTCTGTGCCACCAAATGTTTGCATATACTGGTGAAGTTACCAGGTTGTTAGTAGGGCTGCACGATATGGGCAAAAACAATTGTTGCAATTTTTCAACCAAATATAGGGATTTGACATGCGATATAGATCAAAACACTTGGGTGAATTGTTGGAATCATAGAAATATAATTATTATTTGAATTCTATGGGTAGTGTTTGGCATGACATCAAATGAAAAAGCCAGGTATGGGTTTTAACAGGGTAGGAACCAAAGTGTTGGTCAGTGTTTCCCAGGGGACTATAATCACATTTGAATAGATATTACATTTAGACAAAGGTTTTAAAGTAGACATCTGATTCAGAACATGCCATTGTACAAACATGTTGATCTACACCAATACTGGTAGCAACCTGTATTAGAGCTAACGTTTGCTTTGCCCTAGCTAGTGCATTTTGCTAAATGGAATTTAGCTAACCAGCTAGCGATAAACATTAGAGATTAGCATTATTTTAGGCACATGCCAGCTTTCTTAGATTAACTTGTGTTTTGCAGAGCGCAAGATACACAAACTAGTAGTCTAATAGAGAGAACATGTAGATCCATATTTAGAAGCAGCCTCGGCAGCAGCATCGCTCTTGTTTTTTAAGAATATATTGAGTGCATAAATTGACAGCATGCTGAAAGAATAAACAGCTGTGGAGAAACTGCTGCCTGCTTGAGTGAGGGGGCGGGGCTTGTGTCTGGCCTGGGAACTGGAAGCAAGCAGCCGCTGGAGGGAGAGGACTGGCACTCAGAAGCTGCAGTTAAGCAAAGCCTAATAATCATAACAATTATCTAGGTTCGTTATTTTTTTGTTCAGCCGGTCTTCTTTGAGCAGTGTAGCGAAATATTGTTTGCGATTGGATTTTTTTTACCCGCAATGGTTCTCAAATAAAACTCCAGGTTGCACATGCAGCCTTTAGAGCCCTGGGTGGGACTCACTCTCCTGCTCTCTGTGGGCTGTTACTTATCTGCTGCACACCTCACTCACTCAGTTCCGCTAACATCCGCCTGAAGCACCGGGCAGACGCTCACTCAAGCTTTTACATAAACCCCCTCAATCAGTTTTGGAATAAGGAGGGATGTATTTTTACAGCAGTCACGGCAGTGGATGATTTGGTTATGATATATGTCCTCCAAAGCAGTAAATGTTGTGGTGACTTATTTAATCATTCTCCCACTAATTTAATCCAATAAAGCCAACATCTGTGTGCCGCATGATGCTTGAGTGTTTGGATGGAGGCTCCAGACCTTTTGGCAATCCATCACTGGGCATTTGTGAAACCCTGGCACTGGCTTCATGTCTGTCCTGTACGGTCTGGTCATCGCTTTTCCACTGCTATTGATCCCAGGTCCTCAAATTAAACCATAATGTCTCCTCAAATCTCATTAACATGACTAGGCCCTGTTGAAGTGAAATTTTGTGGTGGTGTTTATAGCAACAAGCACGCAATGAGGTGCTGGTGCATAAATTGGGTTGCTATTCAGGCTGGCCTTTCCTTTCACCTTGGTATTAGCCAGCAGCAGCCTTACTGAAGGAGTGTACATGACACGTACCTGTTTACACTCCTACCTTTAACACTCGTGTCTCCATAGGGAAGACTCTTAAGAAGAGTCAAATATGTATGCATTTTAACCAGACAGACCCTGTGCTTCCCCAGAAAACACCCTGCATTTATGCAGCACCTTTCATGTTCAAGTTGCTGCGGTAACATATAAGTACTCAAGGTTCCTTTTCAATATATCTGATTCATCCACAGTAATAAGCAGAGAGAGAACCACATCTTTACAACATGACAAAATGTTGTGAATGGTTTAAACGCTTGTTTTGCAAGTTGGGCAGAGAACAGTAATATTCTATTGGCGTTGCTCGATTAGTTCAATGCCAACATTTGGCTGGGAAGGCTGAATGTAAAAGTAATTAAATGAGACTGGTGCATATAAAACGACCTTGTATCCTTCACTAAGCACTTCCCACAAGATTGCTTCTGCGGCCCACATGACAATCCATCTTCGTGTCGAGGCTTTTAAACTGTCTTCCAGAAGTCCCAGCTTATACTTGTGATCAGAAAGCCTTCATATAGAAGAACTTAAGTAAACACTCAAGTAACTCATTGTCCTTAAACTAACACTCGAGGGGTCATTTCTGTTTTGGAACACAATCAATTTCCTAATTTAATCGATGTCCCTGTTCTGTTCCCTCCAGGCGATGCACTCTCCCTCCATGGTCAACCTGCCATCCATGTTTGAGAGGAAGTACCATACGTTCAGTCGCTCTACAACCCACCTGTTCTGATTGACTCAGAGGGGATAAACCCAGCACGCTGTTCTGCACCGTGCACCCCTCACTATAATTCAGTTAGATCACCTTTCTGCAATGGTACTGCTGATTGGCATGTTCTGTAAGTGTTTTAATTAACACAAGTTCAGGCAGATATTGTCCGACTTGGAAAATGAAGGATGTATACCCTTGTATTTAGTGTTTACTTGCAATGTTACAAGTTGACTTCGTGTGTTAGACATTTTAACATATGTAATAAACAGCCACATGTATAGAGAAGATATTCACTGACATTTTATATAGTTTTGTCGTAGAGGTATATAATTCACTGAATGATTAACCAATGAAACTATTTCTTTGTTTTATGGGAACAAGCCTGTTGGTTTCACTTACTATAGTTTCCAGCTTTTATAAAGCTCTTGAGATGTTTTTACTTTTTATACAAATGATCAGGAATAGTGGAACAAAAGCAAACAAGCTGTAAGTCTGTCTGTTTGCTGTAGTTTTTAGGTGATTATTTTGTTGTCAAGTGGTTGTTTTTGTTCAGAAGGGACTAGGAATGATACTGCAGTACATATTTATCCTCTATAATCATTTTATAAGTCTATAAAAAGTATCTTTCTCTCTTGCAATAATGTGTAAATGTGCCTCTATCCTGTTTGTCTGTCATTATCGGTACTGTATCATCTTCCAATGTATCTGTATCCAACGCACTTACACATGTACATGATCCAACTTTAAGCTTATTTCTAGTGGTTTATTCAGTTATAGGGTGTTGTTCACTACTTTTGTCAACAGATGAATTAAAAAATAAGCACCACCCCCCCATCCCCATTCATCTGTATTGAATAGTGGCTATTATTATACCGTCACTTATGGTTTAGAATTGAATTATTTTAATAAAATCCCTTGTATTGAATTATGTGTTTGGGATGTTTTTGGGGGGAGGTTTACATTAGTTTTAAACAAAAACGTGCATCTGGACTTCACCCATCTACCTATTCAGTTACTTTCTCATTCATTATGTCCTTGGTGTATTATCCTCCTTTAATACTTGGGGGAAGTGAAAATCTGAACCTTGTAGGCTGTGGAGTTCTGCAAAGAAATTACCAGGAAGCAATAAATGGCTGCCTGAAATGAAGTATTGATTTGGAAACTGTTAACTGGATGCCATTTGCTTGCCTTAAGCATCCTTTGACCACTCTTTTGACGTGTTCAGAATAGCCCACTCTAAAGTGAGACAAGGCAGCAATGTTCATTGTCTCAATTTGAGCAAGAAATGTACATTACTGGACAAAGCAAGCAGTCTATGAGCTATCATGTGTAAAGCAATAAATGTGATAACTTCCTTATTTGGCACTTTTTGCTACAGCTACTGGCCTATTAAGGTTCAGGTAACTCACTTGAAAGGTGTCTTTTTAATATTATCCCCTTTATTTTTGCCATTTCTACATTTGTATTCATGGAACTAAAGCTCAGTATAGCACACACATCCTCCCCATCCAGTCTGTTCAAAGGGCCAGACGATAAGCAGCCTCCTGGATAGTGAGCCAAAGCTAGAGCCCAGAGGCAAAGGGAGACCAGGGAATACCACAGTGAAAAGGCACCCATTAGAGGACACACTCTTTTCATATTTGCCTTTCCTCCACTTCAAAGCAGATCTGTCAGGCCAGTTAAAGGGGAACTGCATACGCTGATCTGGCCTCTTTTTTGGCTTGCTCTTCAAGAAAAGCTGGCAGCTGTSACAGAAGCCAAATGTGAGTTGGCTTGGGGGTGTGGTTTGATGTGGGTGTGTCTTGGTGGCAAGGACACACCCATCTGTCAGAACCTTGCCTGCAGCAGTTTCCTCCCACTCAATCACAATAAACCTGCAGGTTGAGTTAAATAACTACAGGCAGATGAATGGTGAGATGCCGGAGGAAGCTTTGAATAGGTCAGTAGCCTACAGAGTAATATGGAAGAATGCAATTGTTAAATTTATGTAGATATTCTAAACTAAGTGTTTTGATAACTTTCAAATGCAGTAACAGGTACATGTAGAATAAACAAATATTTACATAATACCATAGAAGCAGTGTTCTGCCAATATAAAAATGTGTACCTTTCATTGTCATTCCCAGCTGAAACAGATACTTGCATCTGCATTTTGTCTTTTCCGTAATGGGGCTACCTTGGAAAACATGTCAGAGTGATACCGGGGTTTCCCAAACTTGTTCCAGATTTGATTATCAATGGRAGTTAGGATAGGTAATATCTAAAACCCAAACAGGTAATATGTTGAAGTTCGAACAGGTCAGATAATACCTACCCAATTATGGTCTCCCAATCAAAAGACCGAGGCTGGCGTCTGGCAAAAGCATCTACAGTCCTCTTCATCTGTAGAAACAGGCAGAGTTCATCAGTGACACAAATACTGGACATTTCTGTTGTACTATATTATTAGTAATAATTTTCAGTCCCACATTGTGGATGTGTTGAGTGCCAGGTCTCTCTCCATTCAGAGACGTCAGTATCAAGTCTGTCTGTCAGTCATGACTCCTTCACATCATCTTGCAAGTCTCCAAGTGCTGGCTCCATAGATGCATCTATGAACACATACAGTCACTGTTCTATTACCAATTGCACTTAGGATAGGTGATATCTGACAAACATATATTATGTTGAAGTTTAAACAGGTCAGACTAAACCTAACTAATTCTGGTCTCCCCATCAACGACCATTGGTGAGCAGGCAAGAGGTGAGACTGGAGGTAAGGTCTTTGCCAGAATCCCATTGATGGGCATGGCAGCGTAGKTCAGTTCCTGGCCCCTCATCAAAGATACTGGTCAGTCAAAAAAAAATGGGGGAAAAATTAAATAAAACACACACACACACACACAGATTACATTACCAATGGTGGTTATGATTAGCATGGTGGAACCAACTTGATTGCTGCATTCACCTTTCTATTACACTGCAGATATCATATGTGGTTCCACCAGGCTAGGTTATGAAGGTAAATTGGAACAAAACTCAAAACTGTTTTGACCTTTGACCAGGTCAAATGTCACCAAGCTGATTCAAGTTTCTCTATGTTCAGTTGCAAACTGGACATCTCTCGAACAACTGCAACAGGCAATCCTCATAAACAATGTACTTCATCTTATGAGCTGGCATTGACTGGGAGAGCCTGTGACAGGGTGATATAGGTTTATGAAGCCATCTGTGTCACCAGGGCAGTAACTTGGTCAAGCTAATTCTAGGTCGTCACTAGTTGCCACAGCCATAAAGTCATATAGGCTGCCCATTTCTACAATTTCTTCTAATATGTGATTTTAAACCTAACCTTAAGCACACTGCTAACCTTATGCCTAACCCCAACCTTAAATTAAGACCAAAAAAACAAATGTTTGTTTTCATGAATTTTTACGATAGACAATTTTGACTTGTGGCTGTGGTAACTAGTTGAAACCATAATTATATGCTTTGACTGTAGCTCCAGATTGGATTATATTCAGGCCGGTAACGCTATTGCGGAATCAGACATGAGTTAGCTACCCCCATAGCTGCATCCACTATTTAGTTTGCCCTAGACCAGGGCTCTCCAACCCTGTTCCTGGAGTGCTACCCTCCTCTAGGTTTTCAATCCAACCCCAGTTGTAACGACCGGATTCAGTTTATCAACAAGCTAATTATTAGAATCCGGTGCGCTAGATTAGGGTTGGAGTGAAGACCTACAGGACAGCCTGGTCTCATAGATTAGACGTAGTAAATGTAAATACGGGACACTGAAATTAGTATGGATGTTACAGAAGGTTACTTAAGGTAAAACAGAAGGTTACTTAAGGCAAAAACTAATGTCTAGCAGCCCGAAGGTTTAGTGTTTGAATCTCATCATGGACAAGAGAGAGAGAGAGAGGAAGTGGGAGAGAGCACTGGGGGAGTGGGCAGGTTAGGGAGACACAGGATGAGAAGCAGAGGGCGTGGCAGGAGCAGATGTAACAATCCTATTGGAGCATTCTAGCATTTATTTGCATATTTCCTTTAGGGAACGCCTACTCTGTGAAGTGCACGTATGCAATAACAACATTTGCCCTTGCACTCCTTCTAAACAACGCAATTTTTGGAAACTTTAGCAAAGCGTAAAGTCTACAAAACGCAGTCCACTCTGTTTCAGATTCTAGTTTTGTATGGAGACCAAATGTTTAATTGATGAGAAAATTTGCAGAATGTCTGCCAAAATTCATCTTGCTCCATCTCCTCCCATTGCTGGCCACTGGGCTTCCTCTCATCACCATATTTGGTAGAGGTGGAAATGCCAACCAGATGCTTCACATTTATACATCCAGTGAAATATCTGGCTCATTGTTCTATCTGTGGCAATACAGACAAAACAGGACCAACTAACTAGCAAATCCGACTTGTAGGCTAACGTTAGCTAGCTAGCTAACGTTAGCTAGCCTGCCTTGCTAGCATTATCAAATGATAACGTTACATAAACAGCAGTATCTAGACAATACACAATAAACGTGTATGAGCTACAACCTAACTAAGTTGTAATGAGGTAGCGGTTATCTAGCTGGCTAGCTACGCTAACGTTAACCAACCTGCCTTGTTTTATAAAAAGATAACTAGCTACCTACATAACCAGCAATAGCGTTATCTAACGTCGATAGCTAAATTAGGGACTGTACGTTATTTATAATGAGGAATACCTGGAGAAAATCAGACCTCTCTGAAGGAAAATGGATGAACCTCCCTTCAGTAAAATATATTTTGGTAATGCGTTATTTTAAGGGGTCCTTATTACAGTGTAAGTAAATATATAATTGCACTGTAACAAGTAATGTAATTCATTGTAATAATTCATAGTTACAATGCAACAACATGTAACTGGTGGTAATTGATGTCTGCAATTACAAGGGTGTAACGACAAATGCCATGCTTGTTACAAATGTTAAAGTTTCCGATAGCATCCCAACCGACCATATTTCAAACTACGTGATATGTGTTAGCCAATTGAAAACCGATCACCTCATTGATACAACTCTGCCATAAAGATCTGGAGTCTGATGCCCAGGCCAAATGTCAAAAACAGGTTCACAAATGGATCACATCAAAAAATACTTAAAATTATTAAATAATTTAACGGTACATTTGACAATAGTTCAATTCCTATAACTATCAATTAAACATTTTTTGACATGGTTAAAAGATTAAAATTGTGAGATAGCTATCCGTGCTTGTGTAACAGTATAACTTTAGTACCGTCCCCTCGACACGGGCGCGAACCAGGGACCCTCTGCACACATCGACAACAGTCACCCACGAAGCGTCGTTACCCATCGCTCCACAAAAGCCGCGGCCCTTGCAGAGCAAGGGGAAACCCTACTTAAGTCTCAGAGCAAGTGACGTAATTGATTGAAACGCTACTAGCGCGTACCCGCTAACTAGCTAGCCATTTCACATCCGTTACACTTGTCAAATTATACGCCTATTAAGCTTGGTTGAATAATGTTTTATAAAATCACTTATAATGGTCATAAGACAAACTCTTATTCCATCATGTAACCTTGCAAGGGTTTCGCTGTTGAGGAACATTTTCACTTTTGGATGGGATGCATTGGTGCAATTATTTATTTATCCCAGGAATTAAGTTATTACATCAAGATCTGCCCATCTTGAAATAATGACAACCTCGAATGTGCCCACAGGGGTTGACACTGATGTCCTGTAACAATGTGCAAATAAAAGGGTGGAAAAGGTAAGTAACTATGTGTCCATCCACAGTGTCTATGCCAGTAAAGTCGTACGACATAAAAATAATCACGACAGCTTTGATGGAAACAGGACATTTCGGTACAATTTTATAAATACCTACAGCTAGCAAGCAAGCTAAAGGGATTGCAAATTAGTTAACATAACTCTAGCCAAACAAAAAAAAGTGTTTCTAAATATTTGCTAGCTAGCATTTATYAGGCCAGCAAACACGTTCCTCACACGCTAGGAATGTATTTCCTCCAACTTTTTAATCAAAAGGTGGGGTGAGCCTGATGTTCTGCATGTCACATCTCATGTCCAAAACATGGGAAAAGGGGAGAGAAAGTCTAAATTTCGATGCATCTACAAATGCAATGTTTCATACAATATTGTATTATATTTGATGAGTTACTGACCTGTTCGTCCACAGGCTCGATGTGCTCGCGCTCTGATCACACTGCCACAGGATGTCCATGCAGCAGATTGTCTGAGAGATGCACTCCTGTTGGACTGGAAAACAAAGAGACATTTGGTCAGTGGTGTTTCTTTTTCAATGCTGTATCAACATCTTTATCTGGACAGAAAATGCATTGTTTAACATAACACAAACCCACCTTGGACAATGTGACAAGTGGTTCTCAACACCCAATCCTCGTGCCTCATTGTTTGTTCTTGTTTCCCAATCAACAGCTACTTCTCTGATGAGTGGGTCTTGGAGGTTTACAAGTGCACAGCAAGTCTACACCAGCACATTACTATAACAATACAGATAAGGTGGGATGAATCTCAGGATTTTGAAATCTTTTAGTCAAGCATTTGCCCTTTCAACATGAATCCTGTTTCTCACTATGTCTTTTGTGAGATGTATTTCACTCTCTGTGAATCTTCCGCGGTTCAGGAATGGAGGAATGTTCAGAGTGAGTCCTGCAGGCATTAAGCTCTGGATCAAGAAGCCTTTGTCTGTCAAAATCATGTCTCCAGACGTGAAGATCTTCTAAAACCCTGACTTCTGGACAATGGCTTTGTCCGACACAGATCCTGGATACAGATCACTGCAGTATGTTATCACCACATTAGGTGCAACTCCCTGGAGTAGCTAGAAGTAATACATTGAACAGTACACATAGTAGGTTTGCTTCTGCTGATCCATCGGACTAGGAATAGCAACTTCTATATCAGTACAGTCAATGACTATCCTGAAGTTTCTGCTGGAACCCTGAAAAGATGCAGGAAAGCATGTTTGGTTCTTCTCCTGACTTGGAACAGTCTTCATGATGCTCATGAAAAAAGATTGTGGATCACGATAATGAAAGTGATTGTAACAGTAATTGTACTACAATGGAATAGTTGAGCCAGGTGCAAGTATACAGCTGATTCTCCTGTAAACCTTCAATTGCGCTAATGTTTCCTTAAGATGCACCTCAGTGAGAACATTCTGCAACTGTGCAGACAGCAGCCTCCTACGTTCTTCAGTGGCCGAGGGGCCTGGAACTTCATCGTCTGGCATGCTGGTAGGGTTTGGATCTTCCTCTTCTATCATGGTGGATGAGCTACCTTTTCTGGTAAATACAYAGCAATTTCTCTTTCCCAACGGAAAATGGCAGCTGCATACCCGAYTGTTGTCACTGGGTTTCTGGTCCGCCCGTTTTGAAAGACATTTTTTAAAACTTTTACTAGCTAGCTAGGTTGATTACTAAAATGGTAACATCTATATTTAAATCCCATAACCCACAGACCTGACTATAATAACGGTAAAATAGACTGGGCTTTGGTCTATCTGCACATCTAAATTCTTACTATGTGGATGGGACATTTCTGCTGGGATGGAGGAATATTCTGGAATGCTCAACCAGATGATCAGGACAGTCTAGGGTACTATTTGCCCGAAGATGTGAAGTATTGCGATGAGCTATACGACGGTACTTCTGATTCTATTTCTCAAGAGGAAAGTTAAAATCCTCAGCCGTGAGGTCACAGAGGAGGACCAACAGTGATAGGGGGATTGTCTGAAAGGGACTGACATGCAGCGATGTAACATAAGGATTTGGGAACTGGCCAGCAGACCACAATTAATTTTTTCAGGTCCTAAATCTGTGGCATGCCATGTTTGTAAAGGCAACATTTCACTGCTGTGTCAGGCTAGTTTGGCACATTTTCTACTGTAACGATGTGCACTGAGAGTCGGGAAGCAAGTTCAGGGAGTGAGTGATTTAATAAATGAACATAACATAATACAAAATAAGAAACACGAACAACACACAGACATGACAAAGGAATAGAAACAATAATGCCTGGGGAAGGAACCAAAGGGAGTAACATTTATAGGGAAGGTAATCCGGGAGGTGATGCAGTCCAGGTGAGTCTGATGACGTGCAGGTACGCGTAACGATGGTGACAGGTGTGCGCCATAACGAGCAGCCTGGTGACCTAGAGGCCGGAGATGGAGCACACGTGACACTACTAGCCATTTCACTGCTATCTCGGTCTAGTTTGGCACATTGTTTACTAGCCCAGTCTGAAAAGTAATGGACTCATTACATTTGATTAGTCATGTACAACAAATGCACTTGCTAAATATCCCTTCCCTGGTGGGCAAACGCTAGCTAGCATGTCACCATGTGAAAAAGTATGACTACACAAACCGTGAGCTAAAGTTCACTAGCTGGCTAGCTCACTAAAGACTTGTCAATAAAACGGTCACAACAGATGCACTCGTGGAACAAAACCTGTTTCTATGTTTTGTATGGGGAAAACATTAAGCCCACAAGTTCTTTGTGAGCGAGCTAGCCAAATTTAGCTAATGTAGCTGACTAGCCAACCACGTTGCCTAACTACAGAGCTGTGGACTCGAGTCACATGTCTTGATAACTTGAGACTCAACTTGATAGAAAATCATTTGAGACTCGACTTTGACTTGAGACTGATGACTTGAAACTATCTGGTCAGGTTTTGTAACATTTTGTCACAAATTTTGCGGCACAGAGTCTACATGATTTAATCTATACGCAGACAGAGACAGAGACAGTAGCCGCAGCATCGCCCTTGCAAAAAAACTACAACAGATTGTCTAGTGAAACGCACACTCGGCACTCTGATTGGACCAGCAAACTGTCAATCAACACAGGTCAGGTGAGCTAGCGAACAGATTGATAATTTGCAGTACAGCTATAGGATCGGGTGCAGCGCAAACGTCAAATTGTCTGGAGAGAGTATTGCCATAATAAATACCCTATACTGTATATACAACATTATATGGACGTCCCTTCAAATTAGTGGATTCAGCTCTCTCAGCCATACCCGTTGCTGACAGGTGTATATAAAATCGAGCACACAGCCATGCAATCTCCATAGTCAAACATTGTCAGTATAATTACCTTACTGAAGAGCTCAGTGACTTCCAACGTGGCACCGTCATAGGACCACCTTTCCAACAAGTCCGTTTGTCTAAATTCTGCCCTGCTAGAACTGTCCCTGTCAACTGAAAATCATCTGTCCTCGGTTGCAACACTCACTACCGAGTTCTAAACTGCCTCTGGAAGCAACTTCAGCACAAGAACTGTTCGTGGGTTTCCATAGCCGAGCAGCCGCACACAAGCCAAAGATCACCATGCGCAATAGAAAGCGTCGGATGGAGTGGTGTAAAGCTTGCCGCCATTGGATTCTGGAGCAGTGGAAACAGGAGTGATCACTCATGGAGTGATGAATCACGCTTCACCATCTGGCAGTCCAAAGGACAAATCTGGGTTTGACGGAAGCAAGGAGAACGCTACCTGCCCAAATGCATAGTGCCAACTGTAAAGTTTGGTGGAGGAGGAGTAATGGTCTGGGGCTGTTTTTCATGGTTCGGGCTAGGTCCCTTAGTTCCAGTGAAGGGAAATCTCAACGCTACAGCATACAATGACATTCTAAACGATTCGGTGCTTCCAACTTTCTGGCAAGTTTGGAGAAGGCCCTTTCCTGTTTCAGCATGACAATGCCCCCGTACACAAAGCGAGGTCCATACAGAAATGGTTTGTGGAGATCGGTGTGGAAGAACTTGACTGGCCTGCACAAAGCCCTGACCTCAACTCCCTCGAACACCTTTGGGATGAATTGGAACGCCAACTGCAAGCCAGTCTTAATCGCCCAACATCAGTGCCCGACACCACTAATGCTCTTGTGGCTGAATGGAATCAAGTCCCTGAAGAAATGTTCCAACATATTATGTGTGTACTTTTGTGTTTATTTTCTCACTTCGGTGGTGCTTCCGGAAGCTGTAAAATAAGGGCCAGGTTGTCAAGTTGAGTAATGTACTATATAAGTACACATTAATTACAAGTAAGTAGCCTTCAAGATACACTTCATGTTAAGTAGCTAAATCCTGTGTAACACATAGTAATTACATTGTGTTTATGCAGATATTACATTTAATCTGTGGTGAACTAGTGTGATTATCCCCCCACTTAAATGGTGCTTCCAGAAGCCTTAAAATGAGTGCCAGGTTGTCAGGATGGGCAATGTACTATATAAGTACACATTAATTACAAGTAAGTAGCCCTCAAGATACACTTCATTTTAAGTAGCTAAATCCTGTGTAACACCTAGTAATTACATTTTACATTTACATTTATATTTTAGTCATTTAGCAGACGCTCTTATCCAGAGCGACTTACAGTAGAGTGCATACATTTTTATTACATTTTTACATACTGAGACAAGGATGTCCCTACTGGCCAAGAGCAGACGCTCTTATCCAGAGCGACTTACAGTAGAGTGCATACATTTTTATTACATTTTGTTTTACATACTGAGACAAGGATATCCCTACCGGCCAAACCCTCCCTACCGGCCAAACCCTCCCTAACCCGGACGACGCTATGCCAATTGTGCGTCGCCTCACGGATCTCCCGGTTGCGGCCGGCTGCGACAGAGCCTGGGCGCGAACCCAGAGACTCTGGTGGCGCAGCTAGCACTGCGATGCAGTGCCCTAGACCACTGCGCCACCCGGGAGATAATTACATTGTACTTATGCAGATATTACATGTACTCTGTGTTGTACTAATGGGTTTATCCTCACTTGGATGGCAAGGAGGTTCAGGTTGTTAATGTACACATTAGTTATAAGTTATTTTTTATTATAACCTTCTCGGACACATAGCGCATCTGTCCATGAGATTACAACCTTGTGACAGTTATTACTGAATCAGATGCAACTGAGAAGAAACTAAACACTAAATTGGTGAATTTGTAACAAGCATGGTAACAAGCATGTTCTTACACCTCTGTAATTACAGACTGCAATTACCACCAGTTATGTTGTTATTACAATGTAACTACAGTTATTAAATTAACAACAATATTTGTTAGTGTAATTACATGTGTAATAAGGAGGTAATAAGGACCCCTTAAAATGAAGTGTTACCTACACTACCAGTCAAAAGTTTTAGAAGGGTTTGTCTTTATTTGTACTATTTTCTACATTGTAGAATAATAGTGAAGACATAAAAAATATGAAATACCAAGAAAGTGTTAAACAAGTCAAAATCTATTTTACTTGATGACAGCTTTGCACACTCTTGGCATTCTTTCAACCAGCTTCATGAGGTAGTCACCTGGAATGCATTTCAATTGACAGGTGTGCCTTCTTAAAAGTAAATTTGTGGAAATTCTTTCCTTCTTAATGCGTCTGACCCCACCAGTGTGTTGTGACAAGGTGGGGGGGGGGGGGGGGGAATACAAAAGAGACCCAGGGCCAAATCAGGGAAAAAAAAGCAAAAAAAGGAAAAAAAAAAAGAAACCCCATCTTTTTTTTAAGACATGGACAATACGGAACATTTCAAGAACTTTGAAAGTTTCTTCAAGTGCAGTTGCAAAAACCATCAAGCGCTATGATGAAACTGGCTCTCATGAGGACCGCCACAGGAAAGGAAGACTCAGAGTTACCTCTGCTGCAGAGGATACGTTCATTAGAGTTACCAGCCTCAGAAATTGCAGCCCAAATAAATGCTTCAGAGTTCAAGTAACAGACACATCTCAACATCAACTGTTCAGAGGAGACTCTGTGGATCAGGCCTTCATGGTCAAATTGCTGCAATGAAACCACTACTAAAGGACACCAATAATAAGAAGAGACTTGCTTGGGCCAAGAAACACGAGCAATGGACATTAGACCTTTAGAAATCTGTCCTTTGGTCTGGAGTCCGAATTTGAGATTTTTGGTTCCAACCGCTGTCTTTGTGAGACACGGTGTGGGTGAACGAATGATCTCCGCATGTGTATTTCCCACCGTAAAGCATGGAGGAGGAGATGTTATGGTGTGGGGTTGCTGGTGAGACTGTGATTTATTTAGAATTGAAGGCACACTTAACCAGCATGGCTACCACAGCATTCTGCAGCGATACGCCATCCCATCTGGTTTGCGCTTAGTGGAACTACCATTTGTTTTTCAACAGGACAATGACCCAAAACACACCTCCAGGCTCTGCAAGGGCTATTTTACCAAGAAGGAGAGTGATGGAGTGCTGCATCAGATGACCTGGCCTCCACAATTCCCCGACTTCAACCAAATTGAGATGGTTTGGGATGAGTCGGACCGCAGAGTGAAGGAAAAGCAGCCAACAAGTTCTCAGTATATGTGGGAACTCCTTCAAAATTATTGGAAAAGCATTCCAGGTGAAGCTGGTTGAGAGAATGCCAAGAATGTGCAAAGCTGTCATCAAGGCAAAGGGTGGCTATTTGAAGAATCTCAAATCTAAATTAGATTTGGATTTGTTTAACACTTTGTTGGTTACTACATGATTCCATATGTGTTATTTCCTAGTTTTGATGTCTTCACTATTATTATTTTGTTCTGACTTCAACTGTATGTATGAATTTATTTAGCAATGCGAGCAGTTTTGTTCAGCATGTTAGGCTCTGGTCTGTCTGAGGAGTGAGGATAAATGGCATGTTGGCATGTTCTCTGCAATCCAGTTGCAAACCATAGTCGGGATTTTTTATGGCGGTTTGGAGCAGTGGCTTCTTCCTTGCTGAGCGGCCTTTCAGGTTATGTCGATATAGGACTAATTTTACTGTGGATATAGATACTTTAGTACCTGTTTCCTCCAGCATCTTCACAAGGTCCTTTGCTGTTGTTCTGGGATTGATTTGCACTTTTCGCACCAAAGTACGTTCATCTCTAGGAGACAGAAAGCGTGAGCGGTGTGATGGCTGTGTAGTCCCATGGTCTTTATACTTGCATACTATTGTTTGTACAGATGAACGTGGTACCTTCAGGCGTTTGGAAATTGCTCCCAAGGATGAACCAGACTTGCGGAGGTCTACAATTGTTTTTCTGAGGTCTTGGCTGATTTATTTTGATTTCCCCATGATGTCAAGCAATGTTTGAAGGTAGGCCTTGAAATACATCCACAGGTACACCTCCAATTGACCCAAAWTATGTCAATTAGCCTATCAGAAGCTTCTGACCCACTTGTATTGTGATACAGTGAATTATAAGTGAAATAATCTGTCTGTAAACAATTGTTGGAAAAATTACTTGTGTCATACACAAAGTAGATGTCCTAACCAACTTTCCAAAACTATAGTTTGTTAACAAGAAATTTGTGGAGTGGTTGAAAAATGATTTTTAATGACTCCAACCAAAGTGTATGTAAACTTCCAACTTCAACTGTACATGTTATTCAATCATTGCACCTACACGAGTGTCTGCGTTGCCAGCTCTAAAATAGAAGTCAGTTGTATTTGTGACGCTGAACGCGGTACAAGTCTTGCCTCTCCCATCTCCTCATTGGTTATACCCACGTGGGTGATTGAAAGATGAACTGAGGTCGGTCGGTCGTCGTGGTACACTCTAAAAAGTAAAGGTTCCTGGAGTATCCTTTAGGGGTTCTTCAAATTTAAACTGTGGGGGAACCCCTATAAGTTCTTCGAAGAACCCTTGAAAAAGGTTTTTCAAATAACCCCTTATAATGGTTCCTCAAAGAACCTTTCTGGGTTCATTTTTTTWAACTCCCTGTCCACCCTCCCTCCATTATAAAAAAAATGTTTTAATAATAATAATAACAATATTGACAATATTGATTTACATAATTCATTGTTTATTTAGTGGCACCACAAATGTGAATTAATATTTACAAAACAATTTACCAAACAAAACACATTAAACAATTGCAACATTTCTACAGACATGTCAGACCATAGTAAATAATACATTTACTTTGTATAGTGCTTTCCATTACAATTTTTTTTTTTTGAAATAATGATTTACAATAAAAACAAGATACATTAAAAATGAATCATAGGTAAACTAACAATATTGTAGACTTGATGCTAAATACAGATGTTTTTGCTTTAGTGTGTGTCTGTGTCCTAAACCACTTAGTTATGTTAGGAAGTTTGCCATCTTTATGACCGACCCTGGTAACTTCACCCCAACGTCTATTATCCCCAGAACACAGTAACTTAAGAATATAAGTGTTTTTCAGAAATGTTGGGGAAATTTAACTGAAAATAAAAGCCCTAGCAGAGCCCCAAGTCCCATTGGGGATGTCCTCTAGGGCGTGCATGTTCTCCCCATCAAAGGCCAGCGGGATTTCACTCTCATGGTGAAATGGATTTCCGCCGATGTGCAGTAAAAGAGTGGGGAGCGGTGAAATCTGTGTCAACAAAAGTAAGAAAAGATGAATACACATACAATTAACAAAGAACATAATAAATGTTCAGCTGTAGTTTTATATAAGCTTGCACACTTATGTTTATGAAGAAACAGATTATTTGTGCATAGGCATACCTTGTTACGGACATAAAGGCCACTCGGGTCCTCATTGAAGAGGTAGGGCAAGAGCAGGATCGCTGCTGTGGTCTCGAGTCCTAGTAAAGTAAAGCAATGATCTTACTACACTTGCTAATTTTATTGCAAAATACATTATAGAAAGGGAAGGAATAAGAGCAAATYCCTCTTCTGTATTGTCCTTCAGGAACTGTTGAAATAGCAGGATGATGTCTTCACCCCTGCCTCGCCTCGCTACCTCTGCTAGTCCTTGAATTTTTTTTTGTCTATATCCATTCCATGAACATGATTAATTTCTGAGAAGATCTGAAAAGATCTTTGCACACATTTGTATGCTAATAGATTTTAGTTTGTATTGACTGCTATGTAGGTTAAATGTACACTTCAAATGCAGCTGTCCTACAACATATCCTTACCTTCTTCTTGATCCCAATTSCATTGTGTCCATGTTCTGTCCTATAAGAATTTCAAAGGAAGAGAAAATGTGTGAAAGAGTAGTCTTACAAGCATTAAAAATATGTATATATATTTAAAAAATATTGAAAGACAAATGGCATCGACATACAATTTGATTTTAATTTATTTTACCTTTATTTATACAGGTTTTTTCTCATTAAGATAACATTTATTTTCCAAGAGAGACCTGTTGAGACAATTGAATGCAAAATAGAATAACATATTGGAGAAAGCACTAGCCAATACAGTACTGCCATACAGGCTTGAAAGATTATACGCAACATTTTGCTGAGTGGCAATACTGTGTTTGGATTCTGAAGGGCATGCATGTATACAAAAGAGGTCTAGTCACTACTAATACCATTATGCTTTGAATCTATAGCTACCATCTAAGCTATTCATTTCCCTCCACAKGGGGGCATACATGTAACCTTTCCAAAATGGGATAGTATTGTACATGTAATGTTATGCTACCTTGTGAGTTCACAATAGTATTGCATGCTGTAGCAGGCTTTATAAAGAGGAAGCCCTCCATTGACCGATTAAGTTCGTTGCAACATCTCGTCTGGACAGGTCACCGTCCTTAGTTGGTTAGTTGGTGTCAACGAAGCTAATGTTAGCTAGTTCATTCTCACAAAAGTGAGAACTGCTCTAGATTGGAAACTTAAGTGTAAAACCATGTTGGCTTTATGGAAACAATATACAATATATGGGACAGAATATAGTTCAGGAAATAATACAAACCTAAACTCAGCAAAAAAAGAAACGTCCTCTCACTGTCAACTGCGTTTATTTTCAGCAAACTTAACATGTGTAAATATTTGTATGAACGTAACAAGATTCAACAACATACATAAACTGACAAAGTTTCACAGACATGTGACTAACAGAAATGGAATAATGTGTCCCTGAACAAAGGGGAGGTTAAAATAAAAAGGTAACAGTCAGTACCTGGTGTGGCCACCAGCTGCATTAAGTACTGCAGTGCATCTCCTCCTCATGGACTGCACCAGATTTGCCAGTTCTTGCTGTGAGATGTTACCCCACTCTTCCACCAAGGCACCTGCAAGTTCCCGGACATTTCTGGGGGGGAATGGCCCTAGCCCTCACCCTCTGATCCAACAGGTCCCAGACGTGCTCAATGGGTTTGAGATCCGGGCTCTTCGCTGGCCATGGCTCTTCACTGACATTCCTGTCTTGCAGGAAATCACGCACAGAACGAGCAGTATGGCTGGTGGCATCGTCATGCTGGAGGGTCAGGATAAGCCTGCAGGAAGGGTACCACATGAGGGAGGAGGATGTCTTCCCTGTAATGCACAGCGTTGAGATTGCCTGCAATGACAACAAGCTCAGTCCGATGATGCTGTGACACACCGCCCCAGACCATGACGGACCCTCCACCTCCAAATCGATCTTGCTCCAGAGTACAGGCCTTGGTGTAATGCTCATTCCTTCGACAATAAACACGAATCCGACCATCAGCCCTAGTGAGACAAAACCGCGACTCGTCAGTGAAGAGCACTTTTTGCCAGTCCTGTCTGGTCCAGCGACTGTGGGTGTGTTCCCATAGGCGATGTTGTTGCCGGTGATGTCTGGTGAGGACCTGCTTTACAACAGGTCTACAAGCCCTCAGTCCAGCCTCTCTCAGCCTATTGCGGACAGTCTGAGCACTGATGGAGGGATTGTGCGTTCCTGGTGTAACTCAGGCAGTTAATGTTGCCATCCTGTACCTGTCCCGCAAGTGTGATGTTCGGATGTACCGATCCTGTGCAGGTGTTGTTACACGTGGTCTGCCACTGCGAGGACGATCAGCTGTCCATCCTGTCTCCCTATAGCACCGTCTTAGGCGTCTCACAATACGGACATTGCAATTTATTGCCCTAGCCACATCTGCAGTTCTCATGTCTCCTTGCAGCATGCCTAAGGCACGTTCACGCAGATGAACAGGGACCCTGGGCATCTTTCTTTTGGTGTTTTTCAGAGTCAGTAAAAAGACCTCTTTAGTGTCCTAAATTTTCATAACTGTGACCTTAATTGCCTACCGTCTGTAAGCTGACCGTTCCACAGGCGCATGTTCATTAATTCAATCAATCAATCAAATCTATTTATAAAGCCCTTTTTACATCAGCTGATGTCACAAAGTGCTGTACAGAAACCCAGCCTAAAACCCCAAACAGCAAGCAATGCAGGTGTAGAAGCACGTTGGCTAGGAAAAACTCCCTAGAAAGGCCATGACCTAGGAAGAAACCTAGAGAGGAACCAGACTATGAGGGGTGGCCAGTCCTCTTCTGGCTGTGCCGGGTGGAGATTATAACAGAATATGGCCAAGATGTTCAAATGTTCGTAGATGACCAGCAGGGTCAAATAATAATAATCACAGTGGTTGTCAAGGGTGCAACAGGTCAGCACCTCAGGAGTAAATGTCAGTTGGCTTTTCATAGCCGATCATTCAGAGTATCTCTACTGCTCCTGCTGTCTCTAGAGAGTTGAAAACAGCAAGTTTGGGACAGGTAGCACGTCCGGTGAACAGGTCAGGGTTCCATAGCAGCAGGCAGAACAGTTAACACTGGTGCAGCAGCACGGCCAGGTGGACTGGGGACAGCAAGGAGTCATCAGGCCTGAGGCATGGTCCTAGGGCGCAGGTCCTCCAAGAGAGAGAAAGAGAGAAAGAAAGAGAGAAAAAGAGGGGAAAAGTGAGAGAGAATTAGAGAAAGCATACTTAAATTCATACAGGACACCGGATAAGACAGGAGAAATACTCCAGATATAACAGACTGACCCTAGCCCCCCGACACATAAACTACTGCAGCATAAATACTGGAGGCTGAGACAAGAGGGGTCGGGAGACACTGTGGCCCCGTCCGACGATACCCCCGGACAGGGCCAAACAGGCAGGATTTAACCCCACCCACTTTGCCAAAGCACAGCCCCCACACCACTAGAGGAGAAACTTCAACCACCAACTTACCATCCTGAGACTAGGCCGAGTATAGCCCACAAAGATCTTCCCCACGGCACGAACCCAAGGAGAGGCGCCAACCTTGAACAGGAAGATCACATCAGTGACTCAACCCATACAAGTGACGCACCCCTCCTAGGGACGGCATGAAAGAGCACCAGTAAGCCAGTGACTCAGCCTCCGTAATAGGGTTAGAGGCAGAGAATCCCAGTGGAGAGAGGGGAACCGACCAGGCAGAGACAGCAAGGGCGGTGTGTTGCTCCAGTGCCTTTCCGTTCACCTTCACACTCCTGGGCCACACTCAATCATAGGACCTATGAAGAGATGAGTCTTCAGTAAAGACTTAAAGGTTGAGACCGAGTCTACGTTTCTCACATGGATAGGCAGACCATTCCATAAAAATGGAGCTCTATAGGAGAAAGCACTGCCTCCAGCTGTTTGCTTAGAAATTCTAGGGACAGTAAGGAGGCCTGCGTCTTGTGACCGTAGTGTACGTGTAGGTATGTATGGCAGGACCAAATCGGAAAGATAGGTAAGAGCAAGCCCATGTAATGCTTTGAAGGTTAGCAGTAAAACCTTGAAATCAGCCCTTGCCTTACCAGGAAGCCAGTGTAGAGAGGCTAGCACTTGAGTAATATGATCAAATTTTTTGGTTCTAGTCAAGATTCTAGCAGCCATGTTTAGCACTAACTGAAGTTTATTTAGTGCTTTATCCGGGTAGCCGGAAAGTAGAGCATTGCAGTAGTCTAACCTAGAAGAGACAAAAGCATGGATACATTTTTCTGCATCATTTTGGACAGAAAGTTTCTGATTTTTGCAATGTTAGATAGATGGAAAAAAGCTGTCCTTGAAACAGTCTTGATATGTTCGTCAAAAGAGAGATCAAGGTCCAGAGTAACGCAGAGGTCCTTCACAGTTATATTTGTTTATGGTTCATTGAACAAGCATGGGAAACAGTGTTTAAACCCTTTACAATGAAGATCTGTGAAGTTATTTACATTTTTACAAATTATCTTTGAAAGACAGGGTCCTAAAAAAGGGATGTTTCTTTTTTTGCTGAGTTTAGTTCTGCATAGTTAGGACATAACGTTATCTAGCTAGCTAACGCTACTGTGCTGTAGCTCATAACGCCAACAGTCAAACCCGGCTTTCTAATATTTACGTTAATTCTTCTGAACTATAGCTAACTAACGTGACAGCTAACCTTATGGAAGCTATTCACAGAAGACCATAATTATCTTTGTTATTCATTAATGTTTTATATTATTATAGACATTATTTTGATACATATTCAGAGCCAATCATCAACCCAACTTACCTTTTTAACTGTTGTCACATTCAAACTTAATATGAGCGTTTTCAGTTGCAAAGTTCCCCGAAGAACTCCAGCAACAATGGGGGTTCCTCGATGAACCCTACCTCCTAAGAAGTTCTTTGAAGAACCTTTTGGGGCTGTTAAGGTTCTTCGAGGATCTTAGAAGAACTCCAGTTGAACCCCAAATTTTTTGAGTGTAATAATATGAACGTTTGATGCCAATTGCCATATAAAGTCCAATGAAGAAAAGCCTGGAAGGAGGAGAGATGACTAGAAACGATTCGGTTGACCGACTGTCGGAGCAGAGGACCTTGTGCATTTCAGGTAAAATAACAACTCAACATTTATATCCCAGGACAAATTAGCTAGCAATAGTAAGCTAGCTAAATAGAACAAATTAGCTAGCAACTGCTAGCCTAATTGCCATAAATGTTTAATGCTTTTCGACCTGTCCCCAAATTAATATAACGTTAATTGGTTCAGAGTTTGTTTTGATATTTCAACCTGGTGGTCGTGATCGAGTTTGGTGTGGGGGGACAAAATAAATGTTATTTACGGTCTGAGAAAAAATAGCCTTTTATAAACACATTTCTTGCAATTCTAAATAATTTTGCATGGCTGGAGACAAACAATCTTTTTTTAATACCATAACAGAGCATGTGTAACCGATGTGAATTGGCTAGCTAGTTAGCGGTGATGCGCGCTAATAGCGTTTCAATCAGTGACGTCACTCGCTCTGAGACCTGAAGTGGTTGTTCCCCTTGCTCTGCAAGGGCTGTGGCTTTTGTGGCGCGATGGGTAACGATGCTTCGTGGGTGACTGTTGTTGATGTGTGCAGAGGGTCCCTGGTTCGAGCCCAGGTTGGGGCGAGGAGAGGGACGAAAGCTAAACTGTTAAAGGGGTAACAAGGGGTAGGCCTATGCTTTTAGACATTTTCTTAACAGAAGCCACAATGCCCTCACATAACCCCTCAATTTGACCCCTGGTTTTAGCTTAACACAGCAAGCCTTTACTGACACTGAGATATTTAAGGAGTGCATGGTGACTGAAGGAATTGGCTGACAAAAATATATGGATAATAGACTAAAATTTAGTCTGTCAAACAGGTAGGCCTACCTCTTATTTCTTGAATAGGAAGAAATAGGTTACAACACAAAGCCCTCCTGTTGTTTGTAGCCTAAAGTCAAATGAAGACTGTTTAAATGAATTATAGTCCTTCTCGAATTAGCCTACTTTCAGAACCCATACGCTGTGCATCTCCGTGGCTGCCGATTCATAGTAATTCATGTAACTCTGATAAATAGGAGCTCTCCCTTTACCCCTCTCTCTCTCAATCAATAGGTCCACCAGATCATCGTACTAGCTGAGAGAACACCAGGAAGGAAGATGGCGGACTGAACGTAGTTATGTAGAGCACCTCAAGATAAAAACGTAATATTCAATATCGGTAAGTTAGACTGAATATTAGCACTACACATTCTGGTGGGTGACAAAAAAAAATCTTAAGACTAGAGAAATGTATCGACAAATATTACGAAAACAAGCAACACCCAAACATAACGGAGAGTAAGACAGGGGAACCTATTTCAAAACGAAAACTTGACTCTTCTACAGACACAGACGATTTCATATTTTTACCACCGGGAATGGTAAAGGTCGAAACCGATCTGTTAAAATCAATAAATGACAAACTGGGTATACTTGAACTAGTCAGTAAGGATATAGAAGAGTTGAAGGTAAGCCTCGAGATGAGTGATGAAAAAGCTGCAACATTGGAGAAAGACACAAACAAGCTAAAAGGGACAGTCAATAAGATTAAAACCGAAGTTAATGAACTTAAAAAGGAGAGCACCGTTCTGAGAGAAGCCTTACTTGACATACAGACTAATTTAGATCCATGAGAGAGAATCTGGCACTTACAGGTATCCAAGAGAAATAAGGAGAAGTTCCTGAATCTGTAGTCAGAGTTCCTCCTTACAGCGCTTCAGATTCCATGCGAAGCTATCGAGAACATCCAACTTGAACATGTACACTGTTTCGGACAGAGAGGGCAGAGGTATGAACACCCAATCGTTGCCAAATTTGCTTTCTTTAAAGATACAATAATGGTTAAAAGCCTGGGTAAATTACTTGCTGGCACGAAAAGTGGCATGAATGACCAGTTCCCAAAGGAAATTGCAGAACGGCGTAAAGTTGTTCTGTATCCAATTTTCAAGGAAAATAGATTAAAAGGGAAACGAGTAGCTCTCGTCGTCGATAAACTATATATTGATAACCAGTTGTTCAGAGACACAAAGACTACTCCATGGCTATTTAAAAAATTACAAAGTTCTTATAGATGAGAAAAATAATGAAACACACAATTCTAGCCCGGTTTTGGATTGTAATAATACAACAAAAAATATAGCTTTTATATATATCTTCAAATATAACTAATTGGAACACAAAAGCACTAATTCAACATGGTGAAGATAACAACTCAGTCAACAGAAGGCACAGTATGTGTGGTGTGTGTTTTTTGGTGATTGGGAAAGTTTGGCGTTGAGTGAGCAAGGAAATGGTTGCATATCCCAGAACCAATGTATTGCTGTGAGCAGGGGTTGTGAGAGAGCTTTCAATGTTGTTCAGATGATGGATAAACTTTTTATAATGAATTATACATTATTTATTGTCCTATCATGGTGGAACAGCGTTTTAAAATAAATTATACATTTAATGTATTTATTGTCCTATCATGGGGAACACATTAAGAAAAAAAATGTATACATCTAATTTATGTATTTATGATCCTATATTGATGGAAAGGTCCACAACCCTATACCCTAGACACCCAGCTGAATGAACCTAACTGTTTTATGGGCCTGCTGTAAGCGGTCCGTATGCAGCCAAAATGCGGTCAGAGACCTAGAGCAGCACTGCCCCCTCAAGATTCTGAGCCTGCTTGGCAGGGTTGGTCCTGCAAAGCCAAAGCCCCCCTAAAGGGAGAGCATAATATACAAGGAAATTCTCAAAGCTGCTAATGAGAACCTTCACGACCTTGTACCTAGCCGATGGGGTGCCCCCACCCAGGCAGTGGCAGTACTGACAACACTAGCTGCAGTAACCCATGGGGAGGGGGTCACACTCGGACATTCAGAGAGGGGGTATATTATTGTGGCCCTGGCGGCAAAAAAACAAAAGTCTGACTGCATGGAGATGCTTGGGAATATGGTCAATACGGGGGACCGTGTTGTGGGTGTTTCAGGGGTACATTTGACCTCCACAATCTAGGACGTGACAATGGTTAATAAAATCTCCCCATTTTTTTGCACAGTTTTGCAGGCCTTCTCATACAGCTGCAACTGTATATGCATTCGTAAATTAAGACTTTTCTTGAGTTGGGCTCTGGGATGGTGCAACTGTTGAGAATGTGAGCCTATGGTTGTGTGGGGGAAAGGGGTTGAGTGTGTATGAGTGTGTATGAGTGTGTGGGTGTATGTGTGTGTCCCACAACTGTTGCGAGGGAGTAAAGATGTTAGGGACATTATAGGATGATTCACAATAATTGTTTGCTAATATAATAATTGCTTGCAATAATGTAATTTTGGTAATGGCGAGACTGGTGAGAGGTAAAATCCTTTGCATAAATTGCCTACATTACTACAAATATTAATAGCTAATTATGGAAAATAAGAAATAGGATTTTTAAAATATATATTTTTTTGATGGCTATATATAATACAAATCGAGGTGAGGGCGATGGAAATGCATTTGGCGGTTGATCTACTTCTGTTCTGTAAATGGCACTGTGTGCTCTTTTTGAACGATGGATCCCAGTCTCTTCAGGGCTATGGGATCTGGGGTGTCGGCGGTGGTCCGCCGGGCATTGGGATGACAACCCAACTCGGGATGAGGAGGGCTTTTATCGGGTGGAATAGTGGGGACCAATTGGAGGTTTACTTAGTAGCAATGCAAATATCATGGTACAGCTATATAGACACTCAATCATCATGTTACTTTTTAATGGTATGTTTACAAACATATATTTTGATAAATATAATTTAAAGTTGCCTCATTATGGTAAGTGGTGAAATAAGTATAGCCAGTTGTATAATTGTAATGGCTTAGCAGATAATAAGAAAAGACMATCAGTATTTACCTGGCTAAAAGAAAAGGAATATAATATCTATTGTTTACAGGAAACTCATTCAACGATTTTAGATGAAGTTTTGTGGAAAAAGGAATGGGGGTGATGGTATATTGATTAAATATATTTCTCCCATGGGCAAAGAAATTCAAAAGGGGTGATGGTATTAATTAACAGTAATTTTGATCCATATGTGCAAATTGTCCAAACAGATCATCAAGGTAGATGGATTATTTTAAATATGTTATTGGACAATAAACAGATATGGCTTATTAACCTATACGGTCCAAATAATGATGATCCAAGCTTCTTTGAAAATATATATAAGAATTTATCAAGTCTACAAGCAACACTAGACTCTATTATTATGGTGGGAGATTTTAATACGGTCTTAAATGCCTCTATGGACCGGAAAGGAAATCACACTACAAACTATCACCCTCAGGCACTTAAGGTAATCATGAATGTTATGGATATATTGGAATTAGTGGATAGCGGACCTAGTGAGATAGCGACGACTAGCTTGATTAAGTCTCCGCCATGTATATCTCAATACATGGCGGAGGCTTAATCAAGCTAGTCGTCTTGATTACTTTCTTATGTCATTTTCTCTGGCACCAAAAGTTTAAAAAGTGTTGATAGGGGACAGAATGCGGTTGGATCATCACATAATTGGCATATATATTACTCTTACAGAGTTTCCACGTGGGCGAGGATATTGGATATTTAATCAAAGCCTACTAGATGATAAATTGTTTAGAACTAGGACAGAAGATTTTATAACGAACTTTTTCAGACATAACATAGGTAACAGCAGATCCCCTTATTGTATTGGACACTTTTAAATGTGCCTTTAGAGGCCATGCAATTCATTAATCATCTATAAAACAAAAGCAATTTAGATCAAAAGAGTCCATATTAACAAAGGAAATTGAAGGACTAACAGTACAGTTAGATAGCAATAAAAACTGTAGCATAGAGGCACAGAATAAGTTCGAGGAAAAACACAAAGAAATGGAGGAACTTATTCAAGAAAGATCCAGTGTAATATATTATAAAAATGAAGTGAACTGGATGGAATATCGAGAAAAATGCACCAAAATCTTTTTCAATCTTCAGTATAGAAATGCTACCAATTTTTTTTCCTAATAATAATGTAACATTAACATCTGTACAGAAAGACTCATGTTCACATGAGGCTGAGTTCACATGAGGCTGAGTTTTCCCAGCCTCAGGCCAAATTACAGAGGAGAAACTTCTGGATGCAATTAAAGCTTTTAAGGCTGGGAAAACTCCAGGGCTGGATGGCATACCAGTGGAAGTATGCCAAACCTTTTTTGATATACTCAGAGGACCATTCTTAGCATGTTTTAATCACTCCTATATAAAATGGTAGATTATTGGACACGCAACCAACAAGAAGGTCTGATATCATTATTACTGAAATAGGACTCAAGTGGTATATATAAAGATCTTGTCCTTTAAAAAAATTGGAGGCCTCTTACACTTCAAAAAAATCATAGCTAAATGCTTGGTGCATAGAATTAAAAAAGTATTATCAGATATTATTCATCCTAATCAGACAAGTTTTTTACATGGACGATACATTGGAGATAATATAAGATAAGTACTGGAAACAATAGAATACTATGAAATATCGTGGACACCAGGCCTGGTTTTCATAGCTGATTTTTTGATTAAAGTACGACTGGAGTTTATATATAAATGCCTAGAATATTTCAATTTCTCTTATAAAATGGGTTAAAGTTATGTGTAGTAACTCTAGGTGTAAAATAGTAAATAATGGCTACATCTCAGAAAGTTTTAAACTATCTAGAGGAGTAAAACAAGGTTGTCCACTATCGGCATATCTATTTATTATTGCCATCGAATGTTAGCTGTTAAAATTAGATCCAACAATAATATTAAGGGATTAGAAATCCGTGGCTTAAAAACWAAGGTGTCATTGTACGCTGATGATTCATGTTGTTTTCTTTTAAAACCACAATTAGAATCACTCCACGTCCTCATAGAGGATCTAGATACTTTTGTTATCCTCTCTGGATTAAAACCAAATTATGATACTATATTACATATTGGATGACAAAAAAAATGCTAATTTAACATTACCGTGTAGTTTACTAATAAAATGGTCTGACATGGATGTGGACATACTCGGTATACAAATCCCCCAAAAAAGAAATGACCTCACTCCAATAWTTTTTTTTATAGAAAGTTAGCAAAAATAGATAAGATCTTGCTACCATGGAAAGGAAAATACCTGTCTATTTGTGGAAAAATCACCCTGATTTAACTCTTTAATCATGTCACAGTTGACCTATTTGCTTATGGTTTTGCCTACACCTAGTGTGCCTACACATAGACGTCACTCTATCCAGTCCTTTATATGAACAAGGAATATTCAATTTTATTTGGAATGGCAAGGCAGACAAGTAAACCGGCCTATTGATATAACGAATATGAATTTGGAGGGCAGAAATGATTAAATATTAAAGCATTAGACCTCTCACTAAAGGCATCAGTCATACAAACGTTATACTTAAATCCAAACTGGTTCTCTAGTAAATTGGTAAGAATGTCTTACCTCATGTTCAAGAATGGCCTTTTTCCGTTTATTCAGATTACAACTGCTCACATTTGGTTGTTTTAAAAAGAAAGAATCTCCAAAATATCGTTATTTTTTAAACAAGCCTTAGAAAGTTGTTTGCAATTTCAGTTTAATCCACCTGAAAAGACAAAACAAATAACACAACAAATATTGATATTGATTAAAAAAACATATTTTTCGATGAAATGTTTAAAAAAGGTATAATTTTTGTGAATGATATCATAAATAGGACTGGTGGAGTTATGTCACACATGCAGCTAACACAGACATATGGAAATGTCTGCTCTACCCAAAATTACAKCCAACTAATTGCAGCGTTACCACAAAAATGGAAGAGGCAAGTAGAAGGGGAAAAAAGTAAGGAACTTGTATGTCGGCCCTGTATTAAAGAACATAAATGGTTAATAAAGAGAAGTGTGATAAATAAAAACATATACCAATTMAATTTAAGGACAAAAAAATGGACAGCTGTGCCATATAAATTGCTAAATAGTTGGGAAGAGATTTTTGATATACCCATTCCATGGCACATGGTTTATGAATTGACATGCAAAACAATGCCGGATTCAAAACTTCGAATTTTTCAATTTAAATTACAATACAAAATTCTTCCAACCAATAGAATGTTATATATATGGGGGATACAATCTTCCCAGCTCTGCAGATTTTGCTGTGAGAAGGCAGAGTCATTTGATCATTTATTTTGGTATTGTTCATATGTAGCTCGTTTTTGGTCACAGGTCCAGGAATGGCTGAAGAATTGCAACATTTGCCTAGAAATAACGCTGCAGATAGCAATACTGGATTTGAAAAGCCATAGTCAATCAATCAATAATATAATAATTATTTTAGCAAAAATGTTTATCTTTAATTTACAATCTGTAGAAGCTATGAGAATAGAAAMGTTCAGTACTTTTGTGAAGCATCACAGCACAGTTGAAAAATATATGGCAAATAGAAATCCAAAATGGATGGTGTTAAGAGATAGATGGGAGGGGTTGAATGGAGCTGAAGGGTGGGACTAATAACAAGATAACCAATGTAAAATATACAGGGTCTGTAAAATGTATATAGGTTCAGAGTTTTTGTGAAATAGCACAGTTACAAATATAAATCAAACTGGATGGACATCCGAAATAGAGGAAGGACTAAAAACAAACAAAATGTAACTATTGTAAAATAGATTATGTCTGTAGAATGTGTATAATATGTATAAACTGAAGGTAGAAGCCTAAGTGTTACTGTTTATTAGTTTACTCCAATTGGGGGAAGGGTGGTAGGGTTTGCGGGGAATAATAAAGGTATATTCTAAAAAAAGTTGGTACATCTATATAGGTATGTGTATGTATATATGTGTATATATATGTATATGTATGGGTATGCACGTGTATGTATATGGATATTTACCCCAAAAAGATATGGGGGATTGGAAATGATGCAGACAATTACAGTGATGGAAGCAACAATCTTTCTGCAATATTAAGCTGATCCACCCCTAAAAATAAAAAAAATATGACCTTGTTATGACTAGATTTCTATTGTTATTTTCATTGGTAGATCTCACATACGGCTTTTATTTTAAACCAGAGTAGAGCGCTATTTTTGTTGAGAACATAGTTCTGTCATTTGGCAAGGAATTTACATGAATTGCGACCGTGGCCAACGGATTTAAGAGGACGCGGGAAGCAAGTGGTTGAACAGGGTTAGAACAACTCAAAGCAGAGTTACAGCATGGAGGTAAACAATAAACAAGTCAATAACATGGGTAAGACAAAAGAGAGGGAAGGGACCTATTATAACACATTGTGGTGGCAAAGGGCATGGAGGTAGGAATAAATCGATAATTACAATTTAGCAGATTAACACTGGAGTGATAAATCATCAGATGATCATGTGCAAGAAGAGCATCTACGGTGTGCAAAAGAGCAGAAAAGTAAATAAATAAAAGCAGTATGGGGGGTGAGGTAGGTAATTTGGGTGGGTAGTTTACATGGATAGGGATAGATGTTAGCATTGTAGATCAGCAGATCGGTTATTAGGACAGTTAGTTTTATAAAGTTGTTGAGGGAGATAAAAGTCTCCAACTTCAGAGATTTTTGCAATTCGTTCCAGTCGCAGGCAGCAGAGAACTGGAAGGAAAGGCGTCAAATGAGGTTTTGGCTTTAGGGATGATCAGTGAGATACACCTGCTGGAGCGCGTGTTGCGGGTGGGAGTAGCCATCGTGACCAGGTGAACTGAGATAAGGCGGCACTTTACCTAGCATAGCCTTAGATGAGACCTGGAGCCAGTGGGTCTGACGACGAACATGTAGCGAGGGCCAGCCGACTAGGGCATACAGGTCGCAGTGGTGGGTCGTATAGGTGCTTTAGTAACAAAACGAATGGCACTGTGATAAACTGCATCCAGTTTGCTAGTAGAGTATTGGAAGCTATTTTGTAGATGACATCGCCGAAGTCGAGGATCGGTAGGATAGTCAGTTTTACTAGGGTAAGTTTGGCGGCGTGAGTGAAGGAGGCTTTGTTGCGGAATAGAAAGCCGATTCTTGCTTTGATTTTGGATTGGAGATGTTTGATATGAGTCTGGAAGGAGAGTTTGCAGTCTAGCCAGACACCTAGGTACTTATAGATGTCCACATATTCTAGGTCGGAACGTCCAGCGGTGGTGATGCTAGTCGGGCGTGGGGCGGGGCGCAGGAGCAGACGGTTGAAGCATGCATTTGGTTTTACTAGCGTTTAAGAGCAAGTTGGAGGCACGGAAGGAGTGTGTGTTATGGCATTGAAGCTCGTTGGAGGTTAGATTAGCCAAGTGTCAAGGAAGGGCGCGAGAGTATAATAGTAGAATGGTTGTCGTCTGCGTAGAGGTGGATGAGGGAATCGCCCGCGAGCAAGAGCAACATCATTGATGTATACAGAGAAAAGAGTCGGCCCGAGAATTGAACCTGTGGTACCCCATAGAGACTGCCAGAGGACCGGACAACATGCCCTCCGATTTGACACACGGAACTCTGTCTGCAAAGTAGTTGGTGAACAGGCAAGGCGTCATTAAGAAAAAACGCGAGGCTACTGAGTCTGCCGATAAGAATATGGTGATTGACAGAGTCGAAAGCCTTGGCCAGGTCGATGAAGACGGCTGCACAGTAATGTCTTTATACTGATGGCGGTTATGATATCGTTTAGTACTTGAGCGTGGCTGAGGTGCACCGCTATGACCGGCTCGGAAACCGGATTGCACAGCGGAGAAGGTACGGTGGGATTCGAGATGGTCAGTGATCTGTTTGTTGACTTGGCTTTCGAAGACCTTAGATAGGCAGGGCAGGATGGATAGTGGTCTGTAACAGTTTGGGTCCAGGGTGTCTCCCCTTTGAAGAGGGGGATGACGGCGGCAGCTTTCCAACCCTTGGGGATCTCAGATGATACGAAGGAGAGGTTGAACAGGCTGGTGATAGGGGGTGGTCGACATGGCGGCGGACAGTTTCAGAATAGGGGGTCCAGATTGTCAACCCAGCTGATTTGTATGGGTCCAGGTTCCAGCTTTTCAGAACATTCCTAGTCTATCTGGATTTGGGTAAAGGAGAAGCTGGGAGGCTTTGGGCGCGTAGCAGCGGGGGGGGGGGGGCTGTTGGCCAAGGTGGGAGTCGCCAGGAGGAAGGCATGGCCAGCCATGAAGAATGCTTGTTGTAAGTGTTCGATTATACACGGTTTATCGGTGGTGAGTGTTACCTAGCCTCAGTGCAGTGGGCAGCTGGGAGGAGGTGCTCTTGTTTCTCATGGACTTTACAGTATCCCAGAACTTTTTGGAGTTAGAGCTACAGGATGCAAATTTCTGCTTGAAAAGCTGGCCTTTTGCTTTCCTGACTGACTGCGTGTATATGGTTCCTGACTTCCCTGAACAGTTGCATATCGCGCGGGGGCTCTTCGATGCTATTGCAGTTCGCCAAAGGATGTTTTTGTGCTGGTCGAGGCAGTCAGGTCTGGAGTGAACCAAGGGCTATATCTTGTTCTTGGTTCTGCATTTTTTGAACGGAGCATGCTTGTCTATAATAGGTGAGGAAGTAACATTTTAAGAAATGACAGGCATCCTCAACTGACGGGATGAGGTCAATATCCTTCCAGGGTCCGGGCCCAGGTGATAGAAATAACAGCGTCATCGTGCTCGCAGAAAAGTGGTTGTAGGGGAGCGTTTGACAGATGATGAGGGGTTGGTCGTTTGACCGCGGACCCGTGGCGGATACAGGCAATGAGGCAGTGATCGCTGAGATCTTGAAATGGCTAAATTAGCTTGTAGCTGGTATTGTATCCCAAGAATTCGCTGGTAGACCTCTTCAGCTAGCCGGCAGATGGGCCTAGCTCGAGGCTAGCTCAAGGCTAACTGGTGCTTGCTTCGGGACAGAGGTGTTAGCCAGTAGTAGCCACTCGMTTGCAGCTAGCTAGCTGTGATGATACGGTGTAATTGTCCAGAGCTTGCMTCAGGAATCCGGTGATGTGGTAGAGAAAAAGCAGTCCTATATGCTCTGGGTTGATATCGCGCTTGCAGACTGGCAGGTATTGGCCCGGTATTGAAGTTGGCTGTGTCCGAGTTGAGGGTGAAGACCGCAGCAGTGGCTAACTGACTACTAGCTAGTAGCTAGTTATCTGGCTAGCTTCTGATTGGGGTTACGGTTCTAAAGTATAAAAAAAATAGCAGGTCCGTACCACATTGGGTGAGGCGGAATGTAGGAATGTATATTCAGTTCCTAGATGGAAAGTGAAATTAAAATATATACGAAATGTATACGAAAAATACGAAGACTATTTACACGGGACAGGACAAGGACAAAGACACATCCGACTGCTACGCCATCTTGGATTCGTATATGGGCAACAAAACATATTGTTTTTATTAAGATCAATTATAGAAGTAGAAAGCTTATCTTCYGTCTTCCTTCTCATCTTCGCGCTCTCCCAAATGAACAGGACATCAGTAGGCCTAGTTCACGAGCACAGATATTGATTTATTTTTACAAATAAAACAATATTTTCAGAAGAAGCCTTTGACTCGCTTTCTTAAGTGCTAACATGCACAGCGCCGCCATTGGTTAGGCAGTACAAACATTTTTACATCATCAAGAGCAGAGCAGGGCTCATGATTGGGATAGCCTATCCATTGCAGTGTGTAATGTAGTGTGTAAAACTCGGGGAGGAAGAAGATTTTCTTAGAAATATAATTCTGAGCATGCTCTTTGTATAGCCTAGGTCTCATTTGATTGAGGTCACACTAGTATTAGAGGCTTTGGTTTTTCCATTAATATTTTGAGGTTGGACGTTAGCATGTTAGCACGTGGGGTTGCACAGATTTGGGTCACCTTGTTAGTCAGTAGGTGTTACACCTGTGCTGATTTGTAATCTCGTTAGTGGGAAGGTGTTTCATCTGTGCTGGTCCAGTTGATATTTAGGAGTGGCTGGCCCAGTACTCCAGTTGTCTTAAGAGATGTGGAGGGTTAGCACCTTTAGTTGACTCTCCCTGTTTGATTTCTAGACAAACAATCCTTTATCTGATCTTCCCTGTTTTTGTCTTTCTCAATCATTTTGGTTTGCTTCCTGTCTTTAAGTTTGGTGTGGGTATTTATTTTGTTAGCCGATTAACGGGCAAATTTTGTGGGCGCCCACGGTGGGTGTCTTTCAGGTCCCAAAAGGTCCCCAAGAACATCAGGCCTTTATGGTAGACTGGCCAGGCGGAAGCCACTCTTCAGTAAAAGGCACATAACAGCCCTTGGAATTTGCCAAAAGGCACCTAAAGGACTCTCAGAGCATGATCCAATATTCTCTTGTCTGATTAAACCAATGTTGAACTCTTTGGCCTGAATGCCAAGCACCAAGTCTGGAGGAAACCTGGCACCATCCCTATGGTGAAGCATGGTGGTGGCAGCATCATGCTGCGGGGATGTTTTTCAGAGGCAGGGACTGGGAGGCTAGTCAGGATCGAGGGAAAGATGAACGGAGCAAAGTACAGAGAGATCCTTGATGAAAACCTGCTCCAGAGTGCGCTCAGGACCTTAGACTTGGGCGATGGTTCACCTTCCAACAGAACAACGACCCTTACCACACAGCCAACACAACACAGGAGTGGCTTTGGGGCATGTCTCTGAATGTCCTTGAGTGGCCCAGCCAGAGCCTGGACTTGAACACGATCGAACATCTCTGGAGAGACCTGAAAGGTATGCCAAGCGTGTAGCGTCATACCCAAGAAGACTCGAGGCTGTAATCTCTGCCAAAGGTGCTTCAACAAAGTACTGAGTAAAGGGTCTGAATACTTATGTAAATGTTATATTTCTGTTTTGGTTTTTGTAAACATTTCTAAAAACCTGTTTTTGCTTTGTCATTATGGGGTATTGTGTGTAGATTGATGAGGGGAATTTTTTTTTAAATCAATTTTAGAATGAGGCCGTAACGTAGAAAAATTTGCAAAAGGTCAAGGGGTCTGAATACTTTCTGAATGCACTGTATATGTTTGATGGATTTTTTTCTATTTATATCTGAATCCGATGCAGTCAGACACTCATAACACCTCGTTTCATGGGTGAAACGATATAGTTTTATGGATGAAAGTTACCCCTACGCCATTTGAGCTATTCTATCATCTTGGAAACACTATACTTTATCTCAGGGTCATCCCATAGCACTTCATGACCTGACATTGGCCATTTTATTTGTCATCCCTTTTATTTATTTTTTATTTAACCTTTATTTAACTAGGCGAGTCAGTTAAGAACAAATTCTTATTTACAATGACGGCCTACCCCGGCCAAACCCGGACGTCGCTGGGCCAGTTGTGCGCTGCCCTATGGGACTTCCAATCACGCCGGTTGTGATACAGCCTGGAATTGAACCAGGGTCTGTAGTGACGCCTCTAGCACTGATATGCAGTGTCTTAGACCGCTGCGCCACTCGGGAGAGAAGTGGTGCAGTTTGCAACTGTCAATTAAGGTTGTCTGCTGTTTGCAAAGTGAAACATCCATGTGTGTGTAACAAGGAAGATGTGCCTCTTTTGAAATAAATTAATGTTTTTTTTTCCTGTAACAGCTGTTATGTTCGTGTACTGTGGGATATTGTCTGTCTCCAACAAGCCCTTGATAAATTACCATAGTTGAAATCTTCAGTAGGACGTCACTCTATCCAGTCCTTTAGCTGGATTCCTTATGATCACAAATGACGACCTGATATTCTAGGTAACTTAAAACGCCATTGGTCTGTCTGCCTGTGCAATGAGACACCCCCTGAGAGAGAGAGGTGATACCACAACTTGGATCAATGTCTCAAATGATGAAAAATGGATGCATGGCACAAGGGTTTATGGTACTTATGGCTTTAACAGGTGAGAAACAGTATTGACTTTCCACTAAGGGGAGTGATTACTTAAAGAGCCAATATCAAATGGAGAAAGAGCGGAGGTTATTTACATGTTTTACCATAGTAATGATGAGTTAGGGCAGTGTTTCCGCTCCATTTCCAGCTGTACCTTAACATTCTATGTCTGTGACCTTGTGAGGCTCTCAGCTCTTCTCTGAGAGATTGTCTTAAGGTTTCTAGCTCGCATAGGGCATTCCTTCCCCTTCACATCTACATATCACTCACTTTCAGACTATACAGCATTTGAATTAAGAGAATGTCAATTCTTGATTTTATATGGAACATCTATAGTTTCATAGAACCAACAAACCATTCCAGTATGTGTGGAATCATCTTCCCTTCCTGGAATGGTTTTTCTTCCCACACACCTTTTTTTTTACCTCCAGGTCACTCATTATTCATTTCTCTGAGCATATGTCTGTTAACATAAGCCTGGTGTCAGCAGCAAACATTTACTCACACTACAGATGTCGGGTCTTAATTTGGCCCCTTTCATCGCAGGAAGAAAATAATCCTGCAGCTGGAGAATTTGAATGAATATTGAATATTTAGAATCACCAACAGCAGCTGGATGCAGTGTTTGTACGCCACTAACATTTAAACAATTTATTTTAAATTGTCACACACCGGATATGTGCAGTGACATAAGTTGTTTTACAGGATCAGCCATATTAGTACGGTGCCCCTGGAGCTAATTAGGGTTAAGTGCCTTGCTCAAGGGCACATTGACAGATTTTTCACCTTGTAGGCTACATGCAGGCTTCAGAGCATCTTGTGTGGATTATAATAAATTGACATTTATAGGGAGTAGATGTATTTTTTGTTAGGAAAAATCTTATTWAAAAAAAATCTATTGTATTGTTATAGTTTCAAGGAAACCAATAGTCAGAATAAATGTAACGTTGCTTCAGTGCCTGTGTGGTCCAGTGGTTACAGGTGCTGACTCCACCACACATTATGCCAGAGTTGGCATGCGTTTGAATCTGGCCCACTACTGCTCTTTGAATTTTTGGAGGAACAAGTACTTTTCTAGTTACGTTCAGTGGGCTGTACTTGTACTCTTATTCAAGTAATTGCTGAAGGAAGTAACTTACTTTTTACTCTGTTACATTTGACCAAATCATTTCATGGACCAGCCCAACAAAAGAAAATACCCCTTCAAAGTGGAAAGGAGAGGTTCAGAAGAGAAGGAGGATGGGGGTAAATCTGGTTTTGTCTAGAAGGGATACAGCTTTTGATTTAAAAAAAATATTTCGTAGCAGGTTAAGAGAACTTACGCAGCAGGTTAGGATAATTCATGTAGTGGGTTAGGAGGAGTAGGTTAAGGTTAGGAAAAGGGTTAGGGTTAGCTAAAATGTAAAAMAAATGTCAGAACTGTATCCATCTACGCATGACGGGTAAATCCTACCTTGGCAGAAAAAAAATGATTGAGTTGCCTTTGGCAATTGATATCTGTTTGATTATTTATTAATTAAATGATTCTTACCTGATCTTTCATGATATTTCATTCTGAGTGAAATTCTACATCTCATTTGGTGTATATCTTTTTGCATGCATTCACCATCACATGTAGCAGTCAAAATTTTGGATACACCTACTCATTCAATAGTTTTTCTTTATTTGTACTATTTCCTACATTGTAGAATAACAGTGAAAATGGGATATGGGATCATGTAGTAACCAAGAAAGTGTTAAACAAATCAAAAAATATTTATATTTTAGATTCTTCAAAGTAGCCACCCTTTGTCTTGTTGACAGCTTTGCACACTGTTGGCATTCTCTCAACCAGCTTCATGAGGTAGTCACCTGGAATGCATTTCAATTAACAGGAGTGCCTTGTTAAAAGTTCCTTCTTAATGTGTTAACAGCTTCTATCCCCAAGCCATAAGACTCCTGAACAGCTAATCAAATGGCTACCCGGACTATTTGCATTGTTCTCCCCGCCCCTCCCCCATTTTTACACGGCTGCTACTCTGTTTATTATCTATGCATAGTCACTTTACCTCTACCTACATGTACATATTACCTCAATTACCTCAACAAACCTGTGCCCCCGCACATTGACTCTGTCGCGGTACTCCCTGTATATAGGCTCGCTACTATCATTTTATTGTTGCTCTTATTTGTTTTTTGCTATTTTCTTKTTTTTAATTAAAATTTAATTWATTTTTTTACTTCAGTTTATTTTAAGAAAGTATTTACTAACACTTATTTTTCTTAAATTGTATTGTTGGTTAAGGGCTTGTAAGTAAGCATTTCACTGAAAGGTCTACACCAGTTGTATTCAGCGCAAGTGATAACATTTGATTTGATCGATATAAGAAAGCGATACAAGAAATCTCAGGAAATATATATATTTTTTTGATACGTATTTAACCCCTTTTTTGTTGGCACAAAACTACTTCCATACTTCCAGTAATTGTTTTAACCTGTACTGGGTTACCTTCAGACGACTCCCGTGACACTTGTGGGGGTTGTAGAGAAAAATGGGGAACACCATCGTGTTTGAGAGTCTCCCCTTTCCATAAGGTTGGTTGTTTAGCATCAAAACCGACGCGTGTGCAACTATGTGGCAAAACAGACAGGGTTCGCTTAGATTGTTGATAACAATATATAGTCTCCCTTATGTTTATTGAAAACAAATAAAGTTGCACAATGAGCACTTGTCTCTCAAAGACATTGTTACAGTTGTTGGTAAGCAAATTTTAGCCATATTAGCATAGACGTGACATCAGTCAAAACAAACAAGAACAAGATTAAACGAGCTAAAACAAGCTATTTACGATTCACCACATGGCAGTTTCTTGTCATTGTTGCTAGCTATCTGGCCCTCCAGAACCATAACAACACATGGCCTTCTGCCCCTTTGAAGCATGAGCATTGTTTTCGTTACATTGTCAGCTAGCCCAAGATGTACTCTGAATCCTTAAGAGTCTATCGACGCACCCTTGTATCAATTCAGGTAACAACATTTTTTAAATCCCCATCAAAATCTGTCAGTTTAAGCAAAWRWTTTTTTTCACCCACCATATTCGCCAATGTCTGCCTTCCGCATCTGTTGTGGAAGGTGGCCGAACTACAGCTGTGTTTGTCAGACCACGAGACATCGCAAAAATAGGTTTTCTCACGAAAACGTCCGTAGCATCTGAACGGTTTAGCCTACAAACTATTATGACCACTCTATGGAAAGGGTAGACTCGAACACGGGACTCGTCTGAAGGTAACCTATACAAAGGAATGGAAATATGGAGGTAGTTTTGTGCCCCAAAAAACAAGGGGTTAAATATGTGTAAAAAAAATAATATATATATATATACTACCGTTCAAAAGTTTGGGGTCACTTAGAAATGTCCTTGTTTTTGAAAGAAAAGCTATTTTTTTGTCCATTTAAAATAACATCAAATTGATCAGAAAAACAGTGTAGACATTGTTAATGTTATAAATTACTATTGTAGCTGGAAACGGCAGATTTTTTTATGGAGTATCTACATAGGCATACAGAGGCCCATTATCAGCAACCTTCACTCCTGTGTTCCAATGTCACGTTGTGTTAGCTAATCCAAGTTTATCATTTTAAAAGGCTAATTGATCATGAGAAAACCATTTTGCAATTATGTTAGCACAGCTGTAAACTGTTGTTTTGTTTAAACAAGCAATAAAACTGTCCTTCTTTAGACTAGTTGAGTATCTGGAGCATCAGCATTTGTGGGTTCGATTACAGGCTCAAAATGGTCAGAAACAAATAATTTTCTTCTGAAACTCGTCAGTCTATTCTTGTTCTGAGAAATGAAGGCTATTCCATGCGAGAAATTGCCAATAAACTGAAGATCTCGTACAACGCTGTGTACTACTCCCTTCACAGAACAGCGCAAACTGGTTCCAACCAGAATAGAAAGAGGAGTGGGAGGCCCCGGTGCACAACTGAGCAAGAGGACAAGTACATTAGACTGTCTAGTTTGAGAAACAGATGACTCACAAGTCCTCAACTGGCAGCTTCATTAAATAGTACCCGCAAAACACCAGTATCAACGTCAACAGTGAAGAGGCGACTCCGGGATGCTGGCCTTTTTAGGTATAGTTGCAAAGAAAAAGTCATATCTCAGACTGGCCAATACAAACAAAAGATTAAGATGGGCAAAAGAACACAGACACTGGACAGAGGAAGATTGGAAAAAAGTGTTATGGACAAACAAATCTAAGTTTGAGGTGTTCGGATCACAAAGAAGAACATTCATGAGACGCAGAAAAAATGAAAAGATGCTGGAGGAGTGCTTGATGCCATCTGTCAAGCATGGTGGAGGCAATGTGGTGGTCTGGGGTGCTTTGGTTGTGGTAAAGTGGGAGATTTGTACAGGGTAAAAGGGATCTTGTAGAAGGAAGGCTATCACTCCATTTTGAAACGCCATGCCATACCCTGTGGACGGCGCTTAATTGGAGCCAATGTCCTACAACAGGACAATGACCCAAATAACTATTTCGTTAAGCTTGACCGTAAGAAGTGCCGATCAAGCCAATCCAACTTGTGGGAGGTGCTTCAGGAAGCATGGGGTGAAATCTCTTCAGATTACCTCAACAAATTGACAACTAGAATGCCAAAGGTCTGCAATGTAATTGCTGCAAATGGAGGATTCTTTGACGAAATCAAAGTTTGAAGGACACAAATTATTTCAAGTAAAAATCATTATTTATTACCTTGTCAACGTCTTGACTATATTTCCTATTAATTTTGCAACTTATTTCATGTATGTTTTCATGGAAAACAAGGACATTTCTAAGTGACCCCAAACTTTTGAATGGTAGTATGTATGTATGTATGTATGTATGTATGTATGTATGTATGTATGTATGTATGTATGTATGTATGTATGTATGTATGTATGTATGTATGTATGTATGTCCTGAGCTTTCTTATATTGGACAGACACTTCAAAACCTTATTCTTATTATACCTTTTTTTACTGTATTTTTTGCCATTTATCAATGTGTTATTCAATGTGTTTCTATGGGCTATAGTAGTAAATGCCAAATTCAATATTTTATCAAATATCTATTTTTATACCTAAAGGGGTCCTAAAATTCTGAATCAAATAGCTAAATGATCCATGGTATGACCATTTCAAAGAAATTCCATATGGTAGCTTAGTCCTTCATGAGAATGCTGAAGTGTCCACAGAACATAAAGATGCTAATGATTTATTGATGATGTAATCCTAGAGGGCCTTGTGCTTCCCATTGAAGATCTTACTGCAGGTATCATCTAAATGTGGTGATAATAAGAATGGACAAAAGCACCCTCAAGAATGACAAATATGCCTCAGAATCTGATTCCTTTACAAACAGAAGGACAGCATAACTTGTGCTGTGTGACCGTTTAGCTAAATTACATTTCATAAACTCTCTCGAGGTTGTCAGTCTCAGTATGCACTCTCTAGTCCTCTTCCTCTCATCTGTACTGGCTCTCATCCAATCTTTTTTCAGTAATTGCCTCTTCCAAAACTTCCAGGGTCAATTGAAGCGCTTTGGTGTTCTTTTGTGTAAAAAATACACTGATTGTTCACAAATGACTTTGCAGCGTATTAACTCTCTGAAGGTGATAACAGCCCAAGTCAGAGACTAGAATGCAGAGGAAATACTGAGCAGCTTCTTCAGCTGTCTGAGAATGCACTGCTTCTTCCTCCAGGAGCTGCTAAAATTCCAACATCTGACTTTTAAGCAGCACCAATTAAATGTATTTTTAAAACCACTGCACTTATGACAATTAAAATAGCATCCTCAACCACTCTCCTCATAAAGACATCACTGGAGCGGGACAGTTTTTCACACAATCTTTGTCGTGTCAGCTCAAAGCACTAATTGATGCCTTGTGTAATGTCGATGTCTACAGATGATCTCTTTGAATAAGGTTTAAATATAAACTCCTTACCTTTACAAACATCGACTCTTTAGCTATTTAAAGACTGGAGGAATATCTAAAGCTTTTTATAGTTGTCAGTGGCTGACTTAAAATCACTCCTCCTGTACCTTCTTCTTTAGGATTACCAGGAATGAGCCCAGCCGTTTTATTTCTCCTCCTGAAGATGTCTTCCAAGATGTTACAGTCAACGCGCCTTTCAAACCTGTTTAAAGTCTTACAGGAATCAGACTCTCTCCTTTGTGTTCAGAAATAATTATTAAGTATATTTTCAGTGTCTCTCTCCAGCTATCCGGCATTTCTAAGGGTAAAATAGTCTTGTAGTGAGCAGGTTCAATGGATCGTACTGCAAAGGGAAGAGGGGGGAAATAATCTGTAATTCTACTTCTTTAATATGCAACAATACCACAGCCTATCACAGAGGAACATTTGCACAGCTATCCTAAAGCTCACCAAAGGTCAGGCCTGTACAGCCCCTTTGCTTGGTCTCTAAATGTTAAGTGAATGCAGTTGTAATCGACTACAAACCCAGCCCTGTCATATTTCCCAGTGTTTTTTCCACCACAGTTAGCTTCTCCCTTTTAATTAACAGTCAAAGGCACGTTCTTTGTGTTCTAAAACAGAATAAAGAAAGGATGGGAGGCAGGTAGTGTAGTGTAGCATTTAAGAGTATTGGGCCAGTAACCAAAAGGTTGCTTTTTCAAATCCATGAGCTGACTAGGTGAAAAATATGTCTGTGCCCTTGAGAAAGGCACTTACTACTAAGTTGCTCTGGATAAGTGTCTGCTAAGTTACAAAAATGTTTGGCACATCAACTTCTTTATTTCCATCAGAAAAACTGAAATCAAATCGAAGTTTATTGGTTGTGTACACAGATATGCAGGTGCTATAGCAGGTTCAGCAAAATGCGTATGTTACTAGCTCCAACAGTGCAGTAGAATGTCTAGCCAATACAACATTATTATAAAACATTTTTTTAAATGGTATGGACAGTAGTGGGTATATTAGGATGAGCTATGTTGTGAATACAGTATATACATACATACATACATACATACATACATACATACATACATACATACATACATACACAGTGAGTAAACAACAGTATATAAACAGAGTACGAGGTGACTAGTGTTCCATGACTCCATATACTGTACAGTCGTGGCCAAAAGTTTTGAGAATGACACAAATATTAATTTTCACAAAGTCTGCTGCCTCAGTTTGTATGATGGCAATTTGCATATACTCCAGAATGTTATGACGAGTGATCAGATGAATTGCAATGAATTACAAAGTCCCTCTTTGCCATTCAAATGAACTGAATCCCCCCAAAACATTTCCACTGCATTTCAGCCCTGCCACAAAAGGACCAGCTGACATCATGTCAGTGATTCTCTCGTTAACACAGGTGTGAGTGTTGACGAGGACAAGGCTGGAGATCACTCTGTCATGCTGATTGAGTTCGAATAACAGACTGGAAGCTTCAAAAGGAGGGTGGTGCTAGGAATCATTGTTCTTCCTCTGTCATCCGTGGTTACCTGCAAGGAAACACGTGCCGTCATCATTGCTTTGCACAAAAAGGGCTTCACAGGCAAGGATATTGCTGATAGTAAGATTGCACCTAAATCAACCATTTATCGGATCATCAAGAACTTCAAGGAGAGCGGTTCAATTGTTGTGAAGAAGGCTTCAAGGCGCCCAAGAAAGTCCAGCAAACGCCAGGAGCGTCTCCTAAAGTTGATTCAGCTGCGGGATCGGGGCACCACCAGTACAGAGCTTGCTCAGGAATGGCAGCAGGCAGGTGTGAGTGCATCTGCACGCAAAGTGAGGTGAAGACTTTTGGAGGATGGCCTGGTGTCAAGAAGGGCAGCAAAGAAGCCACTTCTCTCCAGGAAAAACATCAGGGACAGACTGATATTCTGCAAAAGGTACAGGGATTGGACTGCTGAGGACTGGGGTAAAGTCATTTTCTCTGATGAATCCCCTTTCCGATTGTTTGGGGCATCCGGAAAAAAGCTTGTCCGGAGAAAACAAGGTGAGCGCTACCATCAGTCCTGTGTCATGCCAACAGTAAAGCATCCTGAGACCATTCATGTGTGGGGTTGCTTCTCAGCCAAGGGAGTGGGCTCATTCACAATTTTGCCTAAGAACACAGCCAGAATGGTACCAACACATCCTCAGAGAGCAACTTCTCCCAACCATCCAGGAACAGTTTGGTGACGAACAATGCCTTTTCCAGCATGATGGAGCAACGTGCCATACGGCAAAAGTGATAACTAAGTGGCTCGGGAACAAAACATCGATATTTTGGGTCCATGGCCAGGAAACTCCTCAGACCTTAATCCCATTGAGAACTTGTGGTCAATCCTCAAGAGGCGAGTGGACAAACAAAAACCCACAAATTCTGACAAACTCCAGGATGTGGCTCTGAAGTTAATTGGCAGCATGCCAGGGTGGATTGCAGAGGTCTTGAAAAAGAAGGGTCAACACTGCAAATATTGACTCTTTGCATCAACTTCATGTAATTGTCAATAAAAGCCTTTGACACTTATGAAATGCTTGTAATTATACTTCAGTATTCCATAGTAACATCTGACAAAAATATCTAAAGACACTGAAGCAGCAAACTTTAAAAATGTATATTTGTGTCATTCTCAAAACCTTTGGCCACGACTGTACATGGGGCATTAGTCTCAAGGTGCAGGGCTGAGTACTGGGAAGATTACTGGCTAGTGATGGCTGTTGAACAGTCTGATGGCCTGGTAATATAAGCTGTTTCTCAGTGTCTCGGTCCTGGCTCTGATGCACTGTACTGTCTCTGTCTGCTAGATGGTAGCAGAGTGAACAGCCTGGGGCTCAGATGCTTAATGATCTTCTTGGCCTTCCTTTGACACAGAGTGCTGTAAATGTCCTGGAGGGCAAGCAGAGTGCCCTCCAAAGAGTCATGCGGTTGAGGCCTCTTCATCCTCAGGCGGCTGAGGCCTCTTCAACCTCAGGCGGCTGAAGAAATTCATCATGGCCCCTCACAAACTTCTACAGATGCACCATTGAGAGCATTCTGTCAGGCTGCATCACCGCCTGGTACGGCAACTGCACGCTGCACTGACGGTGTCAGTGAGGTGGGAACATTTCGGGTCCTCAGTGATGTGCACACCAAGGAATTTGAAGCTTTTGACCCTCGCCTCTGTGGCCCTGTTGATATGGATGGGGACGTGCTCCCTCTTCTGGCTCCTGTAGTCCACGATCAGCTCCTTGGTTTTGTTGGCGTTGAGGGAAAGTTCATTTTCCTGGCCCTACTCCGCCAGGGCTCTAACCTCCTCCCTGTAGGCTGTCTCGTCATTGTTGGTAATCAGGCCTACCACTATATTGTGTCGTGGGCAAACTTAAGGATTGAGTTGGAGTCATGGGTGGCTAACTAAAATGGCTTCAAAACAAAGAAAACTTGGTTTTGCAGTTGGTTCAATGTCACTGGCATTCTCACTGGACAATGATTTGGCATTCTAGAGGAGTCTGGTTGGCAGGTAAAGTTGTCCACCTGTGGATGCCATATGGGTCCACAAACTACCACCAATCTTCTGATTGGGCTGTCAAGTTTGAAGGAGATTTTGCGGCCTGTATTGAGCGTATTCTTCGTTTCTTTAGATCTGTGTTCTGTCCCTAGTGCAGAATACTTCCTGGTTATCAGGGGCTCTGTTATCATCAAATTGACAAAAGGCTCAATGCCAGTCATTTCAATGCCAGTGGTAATCCCTGCAGATTTGCCCAGGTGGCTCAAGGTGGATTCGATTGTGTGCCTTCTGTTGCACAGTCTGTCCTTCTGTCCTTCTCAGACAAGTCGTTTTATCTCGTAGTCTCTGTTTCCCCCAGGTGTTTGCTCACCTGTAGGAGGCTGGACATTTGCTCCTTTCAGCCTCCTTGCTGTGCAAAACACTCTTTCCGAACAGATGAATCTTCTCCAAAATAATTCAACATTGGGTTAGAGCTGAAGCTTTGATCTGAGGCTGGGATCATGGCAGATTTGGGGCACTGGTTTGTGTCTTGTTTTGGAACACAAATCGAGTGACTTTGAGCATCTTCACTACACGGCAACCATGTTGTTTGCCACAATGTGATCACAAGGACTCTCCAAAGATGTGCGGCTGGAAGAAAACATGGCAGAGATGTTTACCACAGCACTCATCTGGGCGCAAAGCAGACTGTTTATCCCCCCTTCTTCCTAAGGCAGCTTGCCTCCCTCCTGAGTCTGTCAGCCAATTTCGCTGCTGCATCTCTCTGACAACTGTATATTTCAAACAGATGGCTTTGCCAGCACAACCTACAACCCTTCCAATCCCTTCCCAATATTATTTTATTTGCATTTTGCCGAGGTTAATCCATAACCTGCTCCCGCCTCCTGTTTCTTTCTGTTCATGTAAATATTCAAGCATCAAAATGCAGTATACAGTATGTCACGTATACTCCCTCTCCGGCCTCTAGGTCATCAAGCTACTGATTATCCCGCACACTTGTCACCATAGTCAAGCGTACCAGCGCCTCATGACACTCACATGGACTCCATCACCTCATTGATTATCTTCTCTATATCTGTCACTCCCCTTGGTTCTTTCCTCAGGTGTTATTGACTCTGTTTCATGTCAGTGCGTTGTTTGTGTTTCGTGTTTCGTGTTTATTGTTTTGTTTATTTATTAAAACACTCACTCCCTGTACCTGCTTCCCGACTCTCAGCGCACTCGTTATAGTATACAATTTCCACCTCCAGAACAAAATTACATTTGAAAAGTGAGGTTGCCATTTGATGTTTGAATTGACTGTTGTGCTTCCAGACAATCATTTCCCGTGGTCTGTTAAAACGAGTTCCATAATTTCCTTCCCCAAACGCAAAAGCCTATTTATTTTGAAACCCATTAGAATTTATTCGGGGGGGGGGGGTTCGCTCAGGGAGCCATACAAGCTAGAACCGCCACTGCTTTGGTCTGATGATTCCAAATTAGATTTTTGGGTCTAACCGCTGTGTCTTTGTGAGACGCAGAGTCGGTAAACGGATGATCTCCGTATATGTGTGGTTCCCACCGTGAAGCATGGAGGAGGAGGTGTGAAGGTGCTTTGCTGGTGCAAGAGAACAAGTACAGAACAGTACCCGCAAAATACAAGTCTCAACGTCAACAGTGAAGAGGCGACTCGAGGATGCTGACCTTCTAGGCAGAGTTGCAAAGAAAAAGCTATATCTCAGACTGGCCAATAAAAAGAAAAGCTTAATATGGGCAGAACAACACAGACACTGGACAGAGGAACTCTGCCTAGGATGGCCAGCATCCTGGTGTCGCCTCTTCACTGTTGACGTTGAGACTGGTGTTTTGCGGGTACTATTGAATGAAGCTGCCAGTTGAGGGCTTGTGAGGCGTCTGTTTCTCAAACTAGACAGTCTAATGTACTTGTCCTCTTGCTCAGTTGTGCACCGGGGCCTCCCACTCCTCTTTCTATTCTGGTTAGGGCCAGTTTGTGCTGTTCTGTGAAGGGTCTAGTACACAGCGTTGTACGAGATCTTCAGTTTCTTGGCAATTTCTCGCATGGAATAGCCTTAATTTCTCAGAACAAGAATAGACTGACGAGTTTCAGAAGAAAGTTATTTGTTTCTGGCCATTTTGAGCCTGTAATCAAACCCACAAATGCTGATGCTCCAGATACTCAACTAGTCTAAAGAAGGACAGTTTTATTAATTCTTTAATCAAAACAACAGTTTACAGCTGTGCTAACATAATTGCAAAAGGCTTTTCTCATGATCAATTAGCCTTTAAAAATGATCAACTTGGATTAGCTAACACAACGTGCCATTGGAACACAGGAGTGATGGTTGCTGGTAATGGGCCTCTGTAGGCCTATGTAGATGTTCCATTAAAAATCAGCCATTTCCATGTACAATAGTCATTTACAACATTAACAATGTCCCTGCTGTATTTCTATCAATTTTATGTTATTTTAATGGACAATTTATTTTTGCTTTTCTTTCAAAAACAAGGATATTTCTAAGTGACCCCAAACTTTTGAATGGTAGTGTGTGTGTGTATGTACACACACACACAAGTACGTAACAAAAAAGCTGTAAAAACTGAAGAGGGGGTGTGCTGGATGGGCTAATAATATATATATTTGAAATATATAAAAGATGCATCGTAAAACACTTGTAAGAATAAGGTCCATCGCTATCGGGAAACCGGGCCCTGGTCTGTCAAGACGCGGTTCTTCATTCAACAATAAATAATTACATTTGGTACTTGATGCTCGCACACCAATTAGTAAAAACTGTAAAAAATGTGATCACACCATCGCCATGACAGTTCCATTCTACTCAAGGACTCCATGACCTCTTCCACTTTACATCAACTCCAGCAGCTAATAGACATCAACTGACCAATTCTGAACCAGGCATCAGTGTGAACCCATGTCAACAGTGTGCCACAAAACTGTGTTAGCCCACTGAGCTACAGCCTAGACATGTGGCAGTGAGGCAACAACAGGCAGTGGGGCAACAACAGGCAGTGAGGCAACACTGCAAAACAGTACACTAATTAAAACACAAAAAATAACTAACCACATTAGTATTCATATATCGCCATTCTAACCATTTTCATATAAACAGCTTTACACAAAAGTGAAAATCAAGGCTATGGCCTTCAATGTGTTCATTAAATATGCATGTAGGCTTGGATTATAATAATTGTTTACCAAATGGAAACTACACCGGGCATAATTAATCTTTTAAAGATGCCAATACAGTACCTATGCCAACGTTTTCTATCCCCGACCATTCAATAAATGCCATTAATTTATTCAGCGAATAAAATAATGCATGCCCATATTGCTGATCACAACATTGCTTATGCCGACTCAGGTGTCAACATAATACACCAGGGAATTAAGCACCCATCTGAACGGAAACGGAGGAAGTAAGAGACAGATGGAGGGTGGGATGAGAAAGAGAGAGATAGAGAGAAACACTGTACTGTAGAGTAGGAACCCTGAATGAATCCTCAAATAGGGAAATGTGGAAAAGAGAGAAAGAGACAAGCCTTTGTTTTCCCAGAGAGAGTAGATAACAGGAGAGAGAAAGCAGCTGTCGATAGCACAGAGCACCTCTGATTGGCTGTCCCAGAGGAACTACTTTGGGAAGCCGGTGCTGACCGGCCAGTTGATGGATCAGCCGTGGGCACGTGAGTGACGAGGGCCCCACTGATTGTGTTTACTCACAAGGTTTTGCCCTGCCCGATCAATCCCCAAACTGCACATTTGGCATTGAAATGACTGTGATACTCCAGACTGTAGTAACATGGTCATCATACTGTACACAAAGTGTTTATGCTGCTGTTTCCAGCTAGCTACTTCAGGAGGAAGCATGTTTGTTTTATTTGAATCCCTTTTCTTTTCGTCCCAAGGATTGAGTGTAAAAAGGTTTTGTGGAAAAAAGGTTTTGTATTTCTTGTTAGTTAACCAAACATAATGATAAAGATAATGTGATTTAATGAAGGTTGTTTCATGTTAGACAGTTTCCAAAACATCAGAATCTGGAGCCGGATTTGCTGTGAATCCCATAATGGGAATGCATACATCATTATGATCATGCTACTGCACCATATGGATTTGTTTGTGTTTACAAACCATCTGTCATATTACAACTTGCATGAACAATCATAAATTAGCGAGTTTAAACATGAAAACATCTCCTTGTGTATACATTGAACAGTCCCACACGTTTGAATCAGCGAGGTCTTTCATCTAGAGGTGGGGCTAGAGACGCTATCTTAACGAGTCAACAAGGAGGAGTGTTAAAAACAGACCCTGAATCAGAGTGAAAGCAAGGCTGCAGAGTCCATTTATTTCTGCCAGCCTAGAGTAATGCTGTGAAAGATGCTGGGACTGAAGATGAGGCTTTGTGAGAGGGAAGAGGAGGGTGTCCATTCATTTTGAGGATGAGGACGACTTCGGGCCTCCACTGTCCTGGCCTGCAGATCATGGATCTGGTAAGGTCATTGGTGCTACTGCTGTCTCCTGCTGGGTTTCAGTGGGATGGACTTTGGCCTTGTCCGTCACCACTGTACCCCCTCCTTTGGCCCCTATTTTGACCCCTGCTTTGGGTCTTCCTCTGGCTTTCCCCTCCGCCCCCTGGACCCCGACCCTCTGCTTCCTACTGGCCCTCTGAGCCTTGTTCTTCAGATAGGTCTCCTCCAGTTGGAACAACAGATCCTCCAACATCCCCACCTGAGCAGAAAACAATTCAAAACACAAGAGAACAGAACAGGTTACAATGTGCTATAAGCAATAACTAACACTTTTCACGTGAAGAGCGATTTTCCAGAGGAGCGTGAGGTTATATAGATTGTGTGTTGCGAGCCAAGCCCAGCAGCTCAACCCCTCCTCTCCTCTGCCCCACCAGGGAAGTAATTCCCTGGTAGAGATGTAGGGTTTGGCCTGTACCTCCCTCATTCATTTGTGAGGTGAAGGCTTGGCGTGGGAATTTACTGTGCCCAGCCCGCGCTCATACCGGAGAAAGGGAGGAGGAGAAAGGGAGTGAAATATGAAAGTGAATGTATGATGAAGAGATGAATTTACAAAAGCCTATTTGGAGTACCGGGGAGAGATGGAGAGGGAGCACTCAAAGTGAGGCTGAGGTGAGAGCGAAGGAGAGAGAGTGGGGGAAATAAAAGAATGAAAGAAACTGAAAGAGAAACAGTGAGATAGAGGGGAGATACAATATAGAGAGACGGAAAGAGACAGGGTGAGAGAGGGATGTGTGTGTTGTGATTGACAGAGGAGCCAGTCTGATGGTGGAGGTGGTGGTGCTGGGGTGTCTGTTTCTATTAGTGGGATCTGAGACCCAACTCCACAGCCATACCCTAGGGATTCACCTAAACTCAGAGCAGGAGAAGTGGGGCTGAGACATTGACTGGTTCAACCCCATCCTGCACTTTCTCACCCTACATACACTCTCCACACTTCCCTACCATGCATCTTAGAACCTGGGACTCCATTTGAACAACAATTAGCCTCTCCATTGGTGTGTAGGCCGCATCTGCACCCCTTTCTATATGAAAACAGCAGCAACTTCAGAGGGCCCAGGGCTGACTGAGGTGGCTGTGCTATCTATCTATTTGTTTATTTGGATCCCAATTATCTTTTGCAGAAGCAGCAGCTACTCTTCCTGGAGTCCAGGAAGTAACAAAACACTGATACACAAGAACAGTCACACAAATGTATGATATACAAAACAATACAACAAAAAAATGATGTGTGTGTTAGAGTATCTTTGTGTGTGTCTATGGAGGCTGCCATGCCATGCCCAAGGAGCTGAGCTGTGATATGACACCTGTCAAAGTGTCTATCAAACCTGTCAGCCCTCATCACCACGGTGACGGAGTGTTACCCTATCGACTGACACTCAATGTATTCAAACTAGCCCAGTCAATACAGCCCTTAAAACATTTAGTGACCTTTTCACTGTTCCTAAGTCAAATGAGTTTCTAAATCAATAAAAATGAAACTTTGTGGTGAGTCACAGTTTAGGACTACTTTGTAGTTTTGCTTTGTGTTGTTTGAGCACAGACTCCTGTACAAGCACTCACAGATGCACTGCTCTTAAGCTTTTCCATCTTTCCAGGGAGGGGTTGGAAATATTCTGAAGTTTGAGTAAAACACTACAGCGCTGCGGTGCATTCCACATTTCTTATAGATATTTTATGGAGCGGAAAACATAGATGCCGTCCGTCTGCCGGAGCTGGGGAAAGTGCAGTTATTTTTATGTAATTTATTTACAGCAAGGGCCAATGTCCTTATAATGACTGGCCAAAAACAAACAGGAAAACAATGTATAAGCAGGAAAACAATGTGTATGCAGACCTGTGTCAGAATCAAGTCGTCATTTCTATTTGTTAGTTAATGCCCTGCTGATTTATGCCAGTTGAAGAGAGCCGAAGGGGAAATTAACTTGCCACCTCTAATATTTCTCTAGGCGTCGAGTAGCCGCACTCAATAAATTATTGTGTTGAGAAAAGGTTGGTTGTCACTCTCAGGATATATGAAGCAAATACTGGCGTGCATTGATTATAGATTTTACAGGTCTGAGGATGGGAGATTTTATGACCTTATGCACTTTATAGAGTGGATGGGTGCATGTATGCTAGCACAGGCTAATTTGCGCATACAGTAACAGTACAAATGGCCCTTACATAAAATACTTGAGAGATGGCATGGCTGAATGGAGGATAAGGTAGGCTACATTGCTTGCAGTGCTTCCATTTTCTTCCACAGCCTGAAGGCCTTACATATCTTAGTTTAACAACTGATTTTAGACACAGTGCAGATAACTCAGCGAAAATTACACCRGCTACAATGACGGTAAATTACAATGTGAATTCAACATGCACAATAAATTCAGGGTGACTAACCAATAATATAGTCTTGAGTAAGAAAATGTGATGTTAGTTATCGTAAGTAAAGCTTGACCTTTCAGTGAAAATCAGTTAAATATCAAAATAGGGAAGTACTATAATGTCCCATTGAATAATTCAAGTAAATTACAACTATTACTCCATCCATTACATGTTTAAACATTGAAACAGAAACAGCTTGCCAGCCCAGCCCCTTCCTGCTCAGTTTGACAGACTCTGCATAGGAATGATGTATGGGTCAGATAGGGAGTGAAAAGACCCATCCACCAGCGCTGGGCTCAGCCTGTGGCAGTGGAATTTAAGGTGTGAGTATGTGTGTGTGTGTGTGAGATAAAGTATGTGTGTATGTCAATGTGTGTGCATGATTAATACAGCCCATCACTAACGGCTGTGGTCATGCTCCACTGGGTGTGAGATAGACTGACCCAGTGATGCACTGCACTGCCCTGCGTCAACCCCCCTCCCATACCCACCAGGCACCAGGAAACAACTCCACACATGACAGAGAGCATGGAAATGCAATCAGGGATATTGTAATGTGATTTATCTTTGATTTCCAGCTGTCCAACGAGGCTCCAGCCCTACAGGACTTGATGTTTATACGCTGATCTGCATTACAGTATCTCAGTAGCTTTACACTGGGTTTTGTTCTCAAGCCAAGTCTGTTTGCAGTACTACGTACCGTAGTGAGATGAAATGCCAAAGCCTCACTAATTAACAAAGAAAATAATTTGGTCTGAAAATGAAATGGGCCTCTCCCTCCTGGGAGCCATGCCATTTGAAAGTTCAGCAGGCATTGTTCATCTTAATAGAGGTGACAGGCGTGCCACAAGGATATCCCAAAGCAAAATATATATATTTTTTCCTGATTTGATATGTCAAATCATCATTTATATTTTGTTGGAAGAATGCTAAGCGTGTGTTTGGAGGGTACAGTGTAGACGTTGGTATTTCCATCCCCTCGTCGCTCTCATTGTCATTTTCCTTTCTCTCTATTTACCTTTTGCATTTCATTCCACACACGTTCTCTATCAGTCCGCCTTCCTTCAAGGGTGTCCATGGTGTCTGCCATTAGAGCCTGCAGCTGTGGGCCCGAGATAAAGATTATCAGAGCGCAATTCACACACCAGCAATAACTTCTCTAAACACAGACTTAAAAGCTAATTAAAAAATCATTTGTCGGATGATTATTTTTACAACTCATTCCTCATACAATGAGGACTGCCATCTTGTCTTTTTTCTACATGGAGAGAAGCCTGGATGCTGTGGCCTTTCACAGCAGCGGTGGGCTAGGGGAGACAATGTGGACAAATTGACAAACAGCACTCGTCCATCCAACAACCTCTCAGTCTCACATCAGAATTGAACATTCATCCATGTTTCTCAAATGTTACATTTCTAAGTGTTTAGGTAAAGTTTAGCCATTAACGCCAAATTCTTAATGTTAGGCATTAACTCCGAATGGGTTAAGGTTTAGGACAGGCTTAAAACCCCCCAAAAAGTTGTATTACTGAATTCAAATATGCAACCTTTGGAACCAGAGGCAGATGCTAATGCCCATCCACCATACCCGCGCACAACGCCATAGCAAAACCAAAACCTACTTGAAGGTAACAGCGCTCACTGTTGCCCCTAGTGGCCGTTTTCCATGTCATCTCCCGACGACCTCAGACATGGATGGATGTCGAATACCGACCTGTATCACGGGTGACCTGCTTGCATCCATCAAGGTGCGTGGGAGGAGGTAATATACATGGGGCTGCACTTTGGAGCCCATTTATTTGCAGCACTAACCCTTAACCTATTTTTTTTATTTAACCTTTATTTAACCAGGTAGGCTAGTTGAGAACAAGTTCTCATTTGCAACTGCGACCTGGCCAAGATAAAGCATAGCAATTCGACACATACAACAACACAGAGTTACACATGGAATAAACAAAACATACAATCAATAATACAGTAGAAAAATAAGTCTATATACAATGTGAGCAAATGAGGTGAGATAAGCGAGGTAAAGGCAAAAAAAGGCCATGGTGGCGAGGTAAATACAATATAGCAAGTAAAATACTGGAATGGTAGATTTGCAGTGGAAGAATGTGCAAAGTACAAATAGAAATAATGGGGTGCAAAGGAGCAAAATAWATAAATAAATACAGTAGGGGAAGAGGTAGTTGTTTGGGCTAAATTATAGATGGGCTATGTACAGGTGCAGTAATCTGTGAGCTGCTCTGACAGCTGGTGCTTTAAGCTAGTGAGGGAGTGTTTCCAGCTTCAGAGATTTTTGCAGTTCGTTCCAGTCATTGGCAGCAGAGAACTGTAAGGAAAAATTACCAAAGGAGGAATTGGCTTTGGGGGTGACCAGTGAGATATACCTGCTGGAGCGCATGCTACGAGTGGGTGCTGCTATGGTGACCAGTGAGCTGAGATAAGGCGGGGCTTTACCTAGCAGAGACTTGTAGATAACCTGTAGCCAGTGGGTTTGGCGACGAGTATGAAGCAAGGGCCAACCAACGAGAGTGTACAGGTCGCAATGGTGGGTAGTGTATGGGGCTTTGGTGACAAAACAGATGGCACTGTGATAGACTGCATCCAGTTTGTTGAGTAGAGTGTTGGAGGCTATTTTATAGATGACATCACCGAAGTCGAGGATCGGTAGTATGGTCAGTTTTACGAGGGTATGTTTGGCAGCATGAGTGAAGGATGCTTTTTTTGCGATATAGGAAGCCGATTCTAGATTTAATTTTGGATTGGAGATGCTTAATGTGAGTCTGGAAGGAGCGTTTACAGTCTAACCAGACACCTAGGTATTTGTAGTTGTCCACGTATTCTAAGTCAGAGCCGTCCAGCATCACTACTAGTGATGCTGGACGGGCGAGCAGGTGCGGGCAGTGATCGGTTGAATAGCATGCATTTAAGAGCAATTGGAGGCCACGGAAGGAGTGTTACAGTGGGGAGAACAAGTATTTGATACACTGATGATTTTGCAGGTTTTCCTACTTACAAAGCATGTAGAGGTCTGTAATTTTTATCATAGGTACACTTCAACTGTGAGAGACGGAATCTAAAACAAAAATCCAGAAAATCAGATTGTTTATGATTTTTAAGTAATTAATTTGCATTTTATTGCATGACATAAGTATTTGATACATCAGAAAAGCAGAACTTAATATTTGGTACAGAAACCTTAGTTTGCAATTACAGAGATCATACGTTTCCTGTAGTTCTTGACCAGTTTGCACACACTGCAGCAGGGATTTTGGCCCACTCCTCCATACAGACCTTCTCCAGATCCTTCAGGTTTCGGGGCTGTCGCTGGGCAATACGGATTTTCGGCTCCCTCCAAAGATTTTCTATTGGGTTCAGGTCTGGAGACTGGCTAGGCACTCCAGGACCTTGAGATGCTTCTTACGGAGCCACTCCTTAGTTGCCCTGGCTGTGTGTTTCGGGTCGTTGTCATGCTGGAAGACCCAGCCACGACCCATCTTCAATGCTCTTACTGAGGAAGGAGGTTGTTGGTGTAGATCTCGCGATACATGGCCCCATCCATCCTCCCCTCAATACGGTGCAGTCGTCCTGTCCCTTTGCAGAAAAGCATCCCCAAATAATGATGTTTCCACCTCCCATGCTTCACGGTTGGGATGGTGTTCTTGGGGTTGTACTCATCCTTCTATTTCCTCCAAACACGGCGAGTGGAGTTAGAGCAAAAAGCTCTATTTTTGTCTCATCAGACCACATGACCTTCTCCCATTCCTCCTCTGGATCATCCAGATGGTCATTGGCAAACTTCAGACGGGCCTGGACATGCGCTGGCTTGAGCAGGGGACCTTGCGTGCGCTGCAGGATTTTAATCCATGACGGCGTAGTGTGTTACTAATGGTTTTCTTTGAGACTGTGGTCCCAGCTCTCTTCAGGTCATTGACCAGGTCCTGCCTGTGTAGTTCTGGGCTGATCCCTCACATTCCTCATGATCATTGATGCCACGAGGTGAGATCTTGCATGGAGCCCCAGACCGAGGGTGATTGACCGTCATCTTGAACTTCTTCCATTTTCTAATAATTGTGCACAGTTGTTGCTTCTCATCAAGCTGCTTGCCTATTGTCCTGTAGCCCATCCCAGCCTTGTACAGGTCTACAATTTATCCCTGATTCCTTACACAGCTCTCTGGTCTTGGCCATTGTGGAGAGGTTGGAGTCTGTTTGATTGAGTGTGTGGACAGTGTCTTGTTATACAGGTAACGAGTTCAAACAGGTGCAGTTAATACAGGTAATGAGGGTGGAGAACAGGAGGGCTTCTTAAAGAAAAACTAACAGGTCTGTGAGAGCCGGAATTTTAACTGGTTGGTAGGTGATAATACTTATGTCATGCAATAAAATGCAAATTAATTACTTAAAAATCATACAATGTGATTTTCGTGGACTTTTGTTTTAGAATTCCGTCTCTCACAGTTGAAGTGTACCTATGATAAAAATGACAGACCTCTACATGCTTTGTAAGAGGAAAACCTGCAAAATCGGCAGTGTATCAATACTTGTTCTCCCCCACTGTATATGGCATTGAAGCTCGTTTGGAGGATTGTTAACACAGTGTCCAAAGAAGGGCCAGATGTATACAGAATGGTGTCGTCTGCGTAGAGGTGTATCAGAGAATCACCAGCAGCAAGAGCAACATCATTGATGTATACAGAGAAGAGAGTGGCCCGAGGATTGACCCTGTGGCACCCCCCATAGAGACTGCAGAGGTCCGGACAACAGGCCTCCGATTTGACAGCACTGAACTCTATCAGAGAAAGTAGTTGGTAAACCAGGCGAGGCAATCATTTGAGAAACCAAGGCTGTCGAGTCTGGCCAATAAGAATGTGGTGATTGACAGAGTCGAAACTTGGCCAGGTCGATGAATACGGCTGTGCAGTAATGTCTCTTATGATGGCGGTTATGATGTCGTTTAGGACCTTGAGCGTGGCTGAGGTGCACCATGACTAACCCATACCCTTACCCTTATTGTAAGCGCACGCACGCACACGACGCACGCACGCACGCACGCACGCACGCACACGACACACGCACACGACACCACACACACACAACACAACACACACACACACACACACACACACACACACAACACACAGGTGTGCTGCTGTTACACCTGCTTTCACAACACAAATACCTTTCCCCCTTCTATTTCTCCAGACACAGGACACTTTTCTGAGGGGAAATTCACCAACATGCAGCGTGTGTTCTGAATTATTACATTTCCTGAGAGAGAGCGCTCGCCGGAAAAACGGTGTTTTTTTTGGTCTCCGGCCGGACATCCACTGAAGACACAGAGAACTCTATAGTTCAGTTGGTAGAGCATGGCGCTTCCAACGCCAGAATAGTGGGTTCGATTCCCAGGATCACCCGCATGTAAAATGTATCCACGCATGACTGTAAGTCGCTTTGGATAAAAGAGTCTGCTAAACAGCATATATTTGAACTAAAGGCAGAGCAGCTCCCAGTACTGAGTGACTGTGCCAAAATATCCACTAAAATATATTATTATTATATATCAGTATTTAAACTGATTCACTGACAGAAATAGAATTATTTTGGACATGTGTTTTTCTCCTTGCCTGTTGAAAGGAGGCACATCGTCATATCGTCATGACTCCAGTGTATGCGACAGCCGACCCCTTTACTGTACTGTAATATCTGTGGTAGTAGAAGCTGTCATGGCTGTTGTTGTCTAAACAAACATGGCCCCTCTCTCCTGGTCTCTATTCATGGTAGATTTGGTTGCAATATCACAGCCACTGTGCGGCTCTATTCTAGTAAAGAGGCAATTATAGAGCTTCAGCAGCACAGGACACGGTATACCTGAATGAGACTTGCATACACCACCTCTTCCATTTCTGTTTCCCTATTCCCTCCTGTTATCTACTCTCTCTGGGAAAGCAAAGGTCTCTCTCTCTCTCCTATCCTATACTTTTTTTTGCCCGTGTGCTGTTAAAGTGCTCCTAGATAACACCACCTCAGGCCTAGGAGAGACCTCTTATCCACCCCTGTACCGCCTCTGATATTACCAGAGTGATGTTGAGGTCGCTGCGTCCTGTTGTGTGTCAGTGCACAGAGAATGAGTCAGTACTAGGTAGGTATTTCAAAGTTTGGCCAGAGACTGTTGGTTGCTTACCAGTGAGGTATCTGCGTGGCTGAGGTCCTGCAGGTAGGGGGCGACAGCGAGCTCAGCCAGCGCCTGGTGGAGGATGACGGTCTGCTCCCTGCTCCGTTGGATCTGTCCCAGGTAGCCAGCATACTGCAGCCTCTCCACAAGCCCAGACCCTGGGGAAAAACCTGCCTGTTGTCTTGGAACAAACACAGCATGTGAGAAACAAGGAAACATGTGAAGAATAAAACTTGTAAACCACCCCCCCTTCTCTCTCTTTTCACTCGGCCCTGTTGATCACTAATCACACATTTTTCAAACAGCTGAAGTTGGAAGATTACATACACCTTAGCCAAATACATTTAAACTCAGTTTTTCACAATTCCTGACATTTATTCCTAGTAAAAATGCCATATATTAGGTCAGTTAGGATCACCACCTTATTTTAAGAATGTGAAATGTCTGAATAATAGTAGAATTATAGAATTATATAGAAATAAAATAATTATTTATTTCAGCTTTTATTTCTTTCATCACATTCCCAGTGGGTCAGAAGTTTACATACACTCAATTAGTATTTGGTAGCATTGCCTTTAAATTGTTTAACTTGGGTCAAACTTGTCAGGTGGTCTTCCACAAGCTTCCCACAACAAGTTGGCTGAATTTTGGCCCATTCCTCCTGAGAGAGCTGGTGTAACTGAGTCAGGTTTGTAGGCATCCTTGCTCACACACGCTTTTTCAGTTCTGCCCACAACATTTCTATGGGATTGAGGTCAGGGCTCTGTGATGGCAACTCCAATATCTTGACTTTGTTGTCCTTAAGCCATTTTGCCACAACTTTGGAAGTATGCTTGGGGTCATTGTCCATTTGGAAGACCCATTTGCAACCAAGCTTTAACTTCCTGACTGATGTCTTGAGATGTTGCTTCAATATAGCCACATAATTTTCTCATGATACCATCTATTTTGTGAAGTACACCAGTCCCCCCTGCAGCAAAGCACCCCCACAACATGATGCTGCCACCCCCGTGCTTCACGGTTGGGATGGTGTTCTTCGGCTTGCAAGCCTCCCCCTTTTTCCTCCAAACATAACGATGGTCATTATGGCCAAACAGTTCCATTTTCTTTCATCAGACCAGAGGACATTTCTACAAAAAGTACGATCTTTGTCCCCATGTGCAGTTGCAAACCGTAGTCTGGCTTTATGGCGGTTTGGAGCAGTGGCTTCTTCCTTGCTGAGCGGCCTTTCAAGTTAGGTAGACATAGGACTCGTTTTACTGTGCATATAGATACTTTTGTACCTGTTTCCTCCAGCAACTTCACACGGTATTTTGCTGTTGTTCAGGGATTGCGTACTATTGTTTGTACAGATGAACGTGGTACAGGGCATTTGGAAATTCCTCCCAAGGATGAACCAGACTTGTGGAGGTCTACAATTTTTTTCTGAGGTCTTGGCTGATTTCTTTTGATTTTCCCATGATGTCAAGCAAAGAGGCACTGAGTTTGAAGGTAGGCCTTGAAATGCATCCACAGATACACTTCCAATTGACTCGAATGATGTCAATTAGCCTATCAGAAGCTTCTAAAGCCATGACATAATTTTCTGGAATTTTCCAAGCTGTTTAAAGGCACAGTCAACCCACTGGAATTGTGATACAGTGATCTATAAGTGAAATAATCTGTCTGTAAACAATTGTTGGAAAAATTACTTGTGTCATGCACAAAGTAGATGTCCTAACCGACTTGCCAAAACTATAGTTTGTTAACAACACATTTGTGGAGTGGTTGAAAAACGAGTTTTAATGACTCCAACCTAAGTCTATGTAAACTTCCGACTTCAATATGTCACTGTCACACTGTGCAGTTGTCTGTACCGGTTCATTATACCTTTGAATTTTTAAGCGACAACAGTGGGGTGGTGAAACGGGGATTGCTGGCCACTACACGGTCTACTACAAAACATTGAACAACAAATGAGCATAGATCGTCAGCAGGATTAGCATTTTGCTGAGTTTTGGAGTATTGACAGCTGTTAACACAGTTCCATAAGGACTAGTGTCAAAGGTCCTTCCTCCAGTGGTATCTAATCTAAGTAGCTGGCGCTTCCTGAAGCGATCCATCACTGAAGATATCTTTTGGCATATCTCCCGTTGTGTTCTTTCTCCACCCGCTGGAACCTGACAAAGTGCCCAGGCCCTTTTATTCCAAGGCAACAAAAGGCTGAAAATCATGTTGAAAAATTGTGATTTTCTTTTTGTGGGACAACGGCCCACCTCTACCCCTCCTCTCGCAGACCTCAAGGTTTTGTTTGTCCTGGCCTGCCTCCCTTCTTGGTTTACTTTCAACATCCCAACGAGGGAAAAAACAACACATTCCTTTTCAAGCTATGCTGTTTTGTTTTGCTCCCCCTGAATATTTCATATAATAATTTTTTTGTACTACTTCCTCCTACCCTTCGCATGCAATGTTTGGGATGCTACAGAGCAGAGCAGTACAAGGCAAACAGTGCAGCAATAGAGTTTGATTTTTATTGTAATTATGTACAGTATTGAAATTAGTTAAGTGTTGCTGGTTAAACTATGCAAATTATCAAATTGTTGGTGCCTACTGTAAAATATTTTAATCTACATCTCTATATGTTAGCATACTGTTCCTATATGAGGAGTTTAACCCAGACCCAGAACATAAACAGATGTATTTCATGAACAAATATTTTTAAATACTACATCTAAAGTAGCAGACGTGAAAAACCCATCCCCATTTTAAAATTAAACAATTTAGCATTGCGCGCTTCACAGCTCTACCAAATACATGCAGCACACATCAAATAATTGTACACTAATTGTTGGAGGGTGTTCAAGCTGCATTTGTCTAGATGCATCGCAACATAATAGGATTTCCTTGAGCCTTCTCAGCTGCAGAGTGACTAATTTAATAACCGTTGTGTCTCTGCATCTCATAGAGCCGGTGTTACAGATGTAATTACAATTATGATGCTTCTGAAATCGACAGCCAGAGCTGTGCTGTGTGGCTCCAAATGAAATCTCCTCTTTAGTTTGCATTGTCCATCTTAAGAGAAAAAAGGGTCAGTGATCAACCAGTTGAATTATTGAGAGCAGCGGGAGGAGAGCAAGTTTGTCGGTGACAGGGCTGTCTATGTGGTGGCGAGGAGTCCGCTTGACCTGCAGCCATGCTGCCAGGGGCCACGGGGGAGAGCAGCATGTGTGTGTTTCTCTCGCTCTGTGCGTGTATCTCTCTCTCTCTCTGTGTGTCTCCATGTCTGTGTGTGTGTGTGAAAGTGTGTGCATGCGTGCGTTTGTGTAATTCGATTGTGTGACTCCCTCAGGCCACATGCTGCTTAGTAAACCCGAGACAGGATCGAGACACAGCACACCAATCAGGGAACTGGCCTGGCCTGCACTGCAAGAAACGAGCACTATAATTACTAGGGACAAGCACATTTTAACAACAACAACAACGACAGTGCAAACAACTTCCCCACAAAGTCTTTGTTACAAGCCACTCTGAAGCTCCATGCTACTTCATTCATTACTGCTCATTCCCTTTCAAAACACACACCTTAATTCATTACTGAATATCCGTACAACTAATGGCTATAGTACACACGTGAGTAGAAAGGGGTGTGTATGGATGTGTGTGTGTGTGGTTCTCTTCAGGTAAGCAAGAGAGAGCTGCTATGAGTTAATTAATTTCTTGCAGATAAGAGGACACCACATTATCATTTTGAAAAAACAATCAATAGTTCCTCTCATATCTCAAAGAGATGAGCCTTGTGTACATTTAGTTCTGCTCTCCACATAACCTGTACTTTCCTTTTACATGTTTCTATGGTCTTCCTCTTTATAAGGATTATTAAAATAACAACAAAAGACATCAAGGACACCACAGTCCTCCTAGAAATCATCTTCATTATGGAAATGTTGTCTTTGAAAATGTAGTAATTATGATCCACATTATGTCCTGATAACGAGCTAAAATAAATGACCATTGTTGCTTGATTACAGAACATTTTCTTACTCCACCAATTCCAGGGATTTTAGGAAATAAGTGGGTATACTACTGCCACATTAAATTACAAACTATGTATGAACTGTTATCGTGGTACAAAATATGAGAGAAAGCGTTTGAAATTAAGATACAGTTACTGTGATGCATCTGAACAAACGTTGCTTAAAGAATATGACAGACAGTTCTGACTTAATAGGCTCTTACTAGTGCTGCCTAGCCGTCTGGTAACGCTGCTGCCTAGCCGTCTGGTAACGCTGCTGCCTAGCCGTCTGGTAACGCTGCTGCCTAGCCGTCTGGTAACGTTGTTACGGCTGGCCTATGCCGTCTGTTAACGCTGCTGCCTAGCCGTCTGTTAACGCTGCTGCCTAGCCGTCTGTAGCTGCTGCTAGCGTCTGGTAACGCTGCTGCCTAGCCGTCTGGTACGCTGCGCCTAGCCGTTGTTAACGCTGCTGCCTAGCCGTCTGGTAACGCTGCTGCCTAGCCGTCTGGTAACGCTGCTGCCTAGCCGTCTGGTAACGCTGCTGCCTAGCGTCTGTACGCTGCTGCTAGCGTCTGGTAACGCTGCTGCCTAGCCGTCTGTTAACGCTGCTGCCTAGCCGTCTGTGTAACGCTGCTGCTAAGCCGTCTGTAACGCGCTGCCTAGCCGTCTGGTAACGCTGCTGCCTAGCCGTCTGGTAACGCTGCTGCCTAGGCCGTCTGTTAAGCTGCTGCCTAGCCGTCTGTTAACGCTGCTGCCTAGCCGTCTGGTAAACGCTGCTGCCTAGCGAGTCTGTTACGCTGCTGCCTAGCCGTCTGGTAACGCTGCTGCCTAGCCGTCTGTTACGCTGCTGCCTAGCCGTCTGTTAACGCTGCTGCCTAGCCGTCTGTAGCGCTGCTGCCTAGCCGTCTGTTAACGCTGCTGCCTAGCCGCCCGTCTGTTTAACGCTGCCTGCCTAGCCGTCTGGTAACGGCTGCTGCCTAGCCGTCTCGGTAACGCTGCTGCTAGCCGTCTGTTAACGCTGCTGCCTAGCCCGTCCTGTTAACGCTGGCTGCCTAGCCGTCTGTTAACGCTGCTTGCCTAGCCGTCTGTTAACGCTGCTGCCTAGCCGTTCTGTTAACGCTGCTGCCTAGCCGTCTGTTAACGCTGCTGCCTAGCCGTCTGTTAACGCTGCTGCCTAGCCGTCTGTTAACGCTGCTGCCTAGCCGTCTGGTAACGCTGCTGCCTAGCCGTCTGGTACGCTGCTGCCTAGCCGTCTGAACGCTGCTGCCTAGCCGTCTGGTAACGCTGCTGCCTAGCCGTCTGTTAACGCTGCTGCCTAGCCGTCTGTAACGCTGCTGCCTAGCCGTCTGGTAACGCTGCTGCCTAGCCGTCTGGTAACGCTGCTGCCTAGCCGTCTGGTAAACGCTGCTGCCTAGCCGTCTAAACGCTGCTGCCTAGCCGTCTGAACGCTGCTGCCTAGCCGTCTGGTAACGCTGCTGCCTAGCCGTCTGGTAACGCTGCTGCCTAGCCGTCTGTTACGCTGCTGCCTAGCCGTCTGTTAACGCTGCTGCCTAGCCGTCTGTTAACGCCTGCTGCCTAGCGTCTGGTAACGCTGCTGCCTAGCTGTCTGGTAACGCTGCTGCCTGCCGTCTGTTACCGCTGCTGCTAGCCGTCTGGTAACGCTGGCTGCCGTCTCTTACAAAGTCACAGGAAATAGTGGCATATCAACCTACCCACGACCAAAGGCGTGATGACCTTCACACCATCCTGCCTTTCTTACAAGAG